>NC_057807.1:576347766-576440166 GCF_018294505.1 Triticum aestivum | reverse complement strand
AGGAGGAGGAGGAGGGGACGCCACAAGGGGAGTGAAAGTCTCCCTCCCTTGGCAGGCCAAGGGGAGGGGGACTCCTCCACCAATTCGGCCTCCCTCTCCAAGGGAAGGGGGACTCCTCCACCGACGGGGGCGCCACCACTATTGGGCCCTTGTAGCCCAATACTCCTTCCACCTCTTTGTCTTTTAAGGCCCGTTGATATTTAATTAAATATAAAAGTCTCCTAACTATTATTATATACTTTTATCATTAATTTAACATCTCTAGAAACATTTTTCACATATATATTACTTATTGTTAATACCTGGTATTGCCCTACAACTCCAAAACCCTTTCGGTGACCCTGAAACACTTTCGGTTCCTCTCGAAACTATTTCGAATATCAACGAAACTATTTCACAAATATTTCCTTGTTACTCCCATCCTACTAACACTCAGCCGATCGTGATTACCTTAAGCTTGTGACCCTGTATGTTTGATAAATCATAGACATGAACAAAAACCCTTTGTTCAATGACCGATAACGGAACCGTGACGTCCATGTCGGTCCCTATGATTACACAAATGACATTCGAGTGAACCTTTGGTTTTCATATGCTATACTTCACAAAACCTGAGGTGAGATGGATCGGTATCCTCTTGAGTCATACACATGCTTACTATACTAGTCTCCTCGTTGCCGGTTTTGTTCTTCTTTCTCGTTGACATGTTCTAGCATCCTTGTGACATAGGCACATGTGTCTGGCCAGACGATGATGGATGTTGTCACACCGAGAGGGCCCTAAGAATATCTCCCCATCATTGGAGGAGTAAATTCCACTCTCGAGCTATCTAGTCCTTTGTCAAACTTTCCTATGAACCTGTAAGTTGTCGTTGTGATTACCGTGTTATAGATGACGTTTGAGCAACCTCAAAGTACATTGTACAGTAAAAATTGACCATGATACTCTCATGGTCTAACGAACTAAAACACACGTTAACACTCTGTGTTATAACAGTTGATTTCAGATGATATTATCTCAAAGTATAACAAACAAGTTTGGGTCGATTCAATATGATCGTTCTTCTAACGTCATACTCTCAATGATACTTTAGCACTATCCTTACACTTAACGATATCCTAAGATCCAGAAAACATGATCGCCAACAACATTTGAGCCAGTCTTAGAGGCGAGACTAGTAATCTTATTTTTGCCAATTATCATTCCACACATGCATACGAGTTTTCCACTGAATCGCACATTCCAGGATCATGGCAGTTATAGCATAAAATAGAAACTCTTAATTATGAACAAATATAATAATATAATATTATTGCCTTTAGGGCATATTTCGAACAGTGTGACACTTGCACTAGAGTCAGTTTCCTGTTTGCATAGTTTCTCTAACACCTATGGCTATCAGGTGTTGCTCATGCTATGCTTGTGGTAGAGCCTTTGTCATCGGGTCTGACTTATTCAAATGCATGTAAACATTGCACTTTGTTGTGTCTGATCTATACATGGGATCTAGATTCATCTTTCTTTGATCAATGGCACTACTATTCACAATACAATGTCATTGGTTTCATTGCACATAGAATCACACCAACTATATCAAGAGACCTCTTGATCCAGACATCCTCCTTTGAAGTATCTGAAGCTTTTCAATTTATTCTTCTTTCGCTATAAAATCCAGAATAGTGTTCATGTTTGAAAACTATTCCAAACAAATATCCTAATATAGCCCGATAATCACTTATATCAGTATGAAGCTGGTGTTTGTGTAACCATTTACAACGGGCTCTTCATATCCTTATAGACAAGGAGCATGTCCTTTGTCCTTCTGAGGTACTTGGCCCAATACTCCTTCCACATCTTGGCCATTTAAGGCCCATTGATATTTGATTAAATATAAAAGCCTCCTAACTATTGTTAAAGCCTTTTATTATTAATTTAACATCTTCGGAAACATTTTCCACCTATATATTATTTATCGGTAATACCTGGTATTGCCCGATAAACTCGGAGACCCTTTTGGTGACCCCGGAACGCTTTCAGTTCCTCTAGAAACTATTTCGAATATTAACGAAACTATTTCACAAATATTTTATCATTACTCCCGTCCTACTAACACTCAGCAGATTGTGATTACCTTAAGCTTGTGACCCTGTAGGTTCGGTAAATCATAGGCATGAACAAAACCCGTTTGTTCAATGACCGATAGAGGAACCGTGGACGTCCACAACGATCCTTATGATTACACGAATGACATTCAAGTGAACCTTTGGTTGTCATGTGCTATTCCCTTTGCTTCGCGATACTTTACGAAAACTGAGGTGAGATGTATTGGTATCCTCTTGAGTCATACACATGCTCACTATACCTCGTTACCGGTTTTGTTCTTCTTTCTCGTTGACATGTTCCGGCATCCCCGTGACATAGTCACCTGTGTCTGGCTAGATGATGATGGATGATGTCACAACGAGAGGGCCGTAAGAATATATCCCCATCGTCGGAGGAGCAAATTCCACTCTCGAGCTATCTAGTCCCTTGTCAAACTTTCTGATGAACCTGTAAGTTGTTGTTATAATCACCGTGTTATAGATGACGTTTAAGCAACCCCATAGTCAACCGTATGGTAAGACGTGACTATGATACTCTCATGGTCTAAGGAACTAAAACACACATTAACAATCTGTGTTATAACAATTGATTTCAGGCGATATTATCTCAAAGTATAACAAACAAATTTGAGTAGATTCAATATGATCGTTTTTCTAACATCATACTCTCAATGTTGTTTTAGGACTATCGTTACACTTGACGATGTCCTAAGATCCGAAAAACATGATCACCGACAACATTTGAGCCAATCTTAGAGGCGAGACTAGGAATATTATTTTGCCGTTTATCATTCCACACGTGCGTATGAGTTTTTCACTGAATCATACATTCCAGGATCATAGCAGTTATATCATAGAATATAAACTCTTAATTATGAATATGGAAATACAATAATACAATAGTATTGCCTCTAGGGTATATTTCCAACATGAAGGGCTCCGGGGGGCGGTGCGTGACAGATCAGGGGCCCGGCGTCCAGATCTGTTGGTGGCTATGATGACCGTCGGATGCATGGGGCCGGTGGTTACCGAGTACGGGGCTGGTGGTGACTATGGAGATCTGGGTTCTGGCGCCCAGATCGGAAGGTGGCTGCGGCAAAGTTGGCGCGTGGGGCCGGCAGTCGCCAGGCGTGTGGTTGCGGTGGTGGTCTGGCTGGGGCAGGTGGGTGGGCGGTGCATCGTCGGGTGAAGGCCTTGCTGCCCCATCATGGGTCGGGGCAGGCGAGGGTGACACATGTGGGCTCCGCATCCTTATGGAAGGCGTTGTTGACGCTTTCTGCTCACTCCACTGCACGAGAAAGTTTTGGGGGAAACCCTAGATTCCCTTGGGATCAAACGATGATGGCGACATGCGTCGCACCTCTTGTGGCATCGTTCCAAGAGCTTCTTACCACCCGGATGGACCAATGATAGGTGTAGGTGGTCGTGGTGCTCGATGAAGTGGAGGTTTGGTTGAGGTGTTCATCTGAAGCGGGGTTAGCGAGTTCGATCCTCCTCAGATCACTTCATTTCCATGCGACAACCAACTCTCTTTTTGAGGGGTGTTGTCGCGTGGCAACCAGACGACCAATGCTAAATGTGTCATCTTGCTTGGTTAGATGGCGATGGATGTCGAAGACCTACTCCGGTTGCTTGAACCAACATGATCTTTGAAGCTGAGTTGCTGCTACTGCTTTTGTTGTTTGTTGTTGTCTTTCATTTCCTTGGCGAAGATGAACTAGCTGTAACTCCATATGAATGAAATGCAACGCTCATTGCTTTTCGTCAACAACAAAAAATCCCGGCGCCCACACTTTCAGCAATACTCTATCTTGATGTCGTCTTGCAGGGTTGCTCCATAGCAGCAAAAATTGCGCCGTATGCTCGCGAAGTGCTCCTGTTGACCATATCTTGGCGTTGAAGATCCTGTCATTCCGAGCTTTGCCAAAGGGCGACGACACATGCGGCGAAGACCACACAGCCCATAGCAAAACCCAACCCATTGGCATCTTTAAATGCTTACCCACACCACATCGCAAAGCAAGCTAGGGACATCGTTCTTGATGGCGGAGGTTGGAGCTTTCAGGTAAGGCACGAGGAGAGAGTGACATTTGGGCCCTACGTTATCCCGATTCTCTAGTTCGTGCCGTACGCCCGCACCACCTCCTTGCGCAGTTGCATTTCATTCAGCTAACACGCCTGCCGACACATTTTTCTACTACGTACTTGAATAGGAAAAAAAAAGATCGCCTGATCCGCCGCGGCGGCGGCGACACAACCCGAGCTCGGATCACCCTGCGGCGACACCACCGCTCGACGCTCGTGTTTTCGTTGGATCTTGATCTGAGAACGGGAGCAGCAGCCCTGCTGGACTTTGCCTGCGTGCACCGGCGGTGCGGCCAACCGACCTGAGCCCGCCACGTCGATTCGCGCCCCCTCCGGAGCCGGAAGGTCAAAAACGGCGAGGCGAAGGGTTCCAACTTGCGCCGGCAGGGTGGGGCCGGCCACGTCAAAACAGGGCGACCTCCACAGCTCAACCCACGCGGCACCAACACGTAGAGATAGATCCGGCGTGGCGCGTGCGTGCGTCTCCATCTCCGCCCCTCAGCTCGGGCCGACAAAAAGGGAGGCAACGCGGAGAGGGAGGAGATCAGCTGAGCAGAGCAGGAGAGCTCGAGGGAAGGAGAAAAGGAAGAAGGCGCCCTCAAACCCAGAAAAGCTCCGCCCAGCTTCCGTCGGCCGGAGCCGGAGGGAGGTAAGGGATGATCTCTGCGTCTTCTCAACCGTGCTCCGTTCTCTGCTTGCTTCGTGCGATTGGCCGGAGCTGCCAGAATTGCCTTCCGAATTCTGTAGCTGCATCACAAGTAGAAGCAGATGGCCCTGCTGTATGCTAGTAGCAGAGTGGAATGCTTCCCCTGCTCGTCCTACTCTCCTCTTTTACAATCCATCTCAACCCAAGGTTGGTTTCCAGCATTTGGCTCTCAGTTTCATCCCTTGGGTTGCAGATTAAGCTAGCAGTAGAGATCCGATCTGAACCAGTAGCAGTGCGACTTTGTCCAGAAAGAAAGCGACAGAGTAGGTAACTTGTTTTCTATACTGTACTCCTAGATAAGATAAGAGGAAAATTCCTGTGCCTAGAGGCCCAGAAAGTCAAAAAGATCAGGAATTCAAGATAACAGCCAGGAATTGGCCCTTATTTTTGACCAAACTTATTTTGCCTGCCTCTCTTTGACCTGCAGTCCAATAATTTAATGCTTAAACTGATGGTGATAGGAAATTCTTGTGTCAGCTAGGACACGTATAATTCACACAAGCTGAGAGGAATAGAGTTTCTCGGTGGTTCATGCAATTCAGTGCATATCCACGGTCTTGCCTTATTTTTTACCTGATATTTAATGAGCTTCTAAACTTCTTCCTCGCATATCTGTAAAACCATACTCTAACGTGTGCCATTCTCTGAATCATAGGGCTTCAATTGCGACGGCAATTCACAACAAATCCAGCATAAGCCAATGTCTGACAACAGCATTCAGCGAGCATTGCTACCTGAGAACCCCGATGCCAATGTGCTCCAAAGAAAGCCGTCGCAAGGAGCCAAGCGGTTCCGAAGATGCAGGTCGGCTCCCAGATCAGAGACCGATGAAAAACCACAAGAAAATGGCTCGTCGCTTCCAGCCAAGGAGTTGTTCAGCGTGGTACGGCCCAGCTTCAGACTAGTAGGGTTCCTCCTATTTCTCTACCTGCTAGTTGGCGTCGTAGTCTTTTACCTTGTCATGGATCAGTTATCTGGCAAGAGAACCAACAGAGTGCTCGACGCACTGTACTTCTGCATTGTCACGATGACATCGGTGGGCTATGGAGACCTTGTTCCTAACAGCGACACGACAAAGCTGCTCGCTTGTGTTTTCGTCTTCACCGGCATGGCGATTATTGCTCTCTTCGTGAGCAAGTCGGCAGACTATCTCGTCGAGAAGCAGGAGGTGTTGTTCTTCAAGGCACTGCACATGAATATGAAGTGTGGCGAGGCCAGAATGCTCAGACAAATTGAGACAAACAAGACAAAGTACAAGTTCTACACGGCCGCTCTGCTTCTTGTGACGGCCATTGTTGTGGGGACTGTTTTTCTCTGGAAGGTTGAGAAGCTGAGCCTTGTTGACTCCTTTTATTGTGTCTGTGCCACAATCACTACCTTGGGTTATGGGGATAAAAGCTTCTCGTCCCAACTGGGGCGCACTTTCGCGGTGTTTTGGATAATTACAAGCACCATAATTCTGGCGCTCTTCTTCATGTACCTCGCCGAGATCTACACCGAGCGACGGCAAAAGATGCTGGCCAAATGGGTTCTCACACGGAGAGTAACAACCATGGATCTTGAAGCAGCTGATCTGGATAATGATCGGAAAGTGGGGTAAGCACATAATGCGTTTTCAGTATTCTTCCCTCCATCATATCCTAAGATTTTGTAGGTAATGAGTGTTGATTTGTGAACTTTGATATGTGCAGTGCTGCTGAATTTGTCGTGTACAAGCTCAAAGAACTGGGGAAGATCAGCCAAGAGGACATATCTTCTTTTCTAGAGGAGTTTGACAAACTCGACGTTGACCAGTCCGGCACACTCTCCACATATGACCTTACTCAGGCACAATCCGGTCAGTGACGAACATATGGGCCTGTACTTAATCTTACAGCTTAAATACTTTAGTTGAATGGTCGATTAACACTGTTAATTAATTCTGTAATCTAGTAAAGTGTCAAAAGATACGACCTTGTTGAGCTCCTACATGTATTTAACACAATGGATATGCTCATATGCGCCTGGACATGTGTAAGAAAGAAGTATTTGGTGATGCTTCGCTAAGCTTACGTACCTGTGTACATGAAGTTTGTTAAACTATTTTCCAGCCATGAAATATTTCCAGCTTCCACTATGGTAGCCTGTGTAGATGCATTTTTTTTTCTTGGATTGTTGTTTCTGGCTCCAGAATTGCAAGGCAAGCAACAATCTATCTAATGATGCTCGGCAAGTGGAGGCTAAGATCTCAGGTAAATAGGAACTTGCTTCCATGGGATGGTGACCTAGTAGAACTAAGAGGACATCCAGAGTTCCCTATTCAGGCATTCATTTCTAACAGGTTGCCTTGCACATTAACATAATAAACCCAAACTAATCTATGCACAACAAGAAGCATTATGAGTAGCAATGCAGTAACTGACGGTATACACCAATTGCAGTCAAATTCTTGTTGTGAATACCAAGGTGATTGTTTGATCAGACAAGCAACTACAAGTGGTGTGACCAAAACAAAAGGAGACACTTAGCCTAGCACAATTCTGCATAGATACAGGTCTATGCAATCCTATATGTACCTCCCTAGTCTGATCTGTTGGGGGATGTACTCCTGCGACAGAAACGAAATGGAACTTGCTGACAATGCTTCAATCTCAAACTTGACACCCATTTCCAGCATGGCTTCCAACTTCAACCTGCCAAGGATTATATAGTCATGAATATTTCAGGAAGAAAAATCTTCAGGAAAAAGAACCGGCTATTAACTACACAAATGATTCTAATTTTAAACACAAACCCGTTGACTTTAGAACTGACCAGGTGAAAGCAGTCATAAACCTTTTGGAACAGTGGAGCACCTACTGCCATTAGAGTCGGCAAGGTGACGCAGATATGGAGTTTTTGAAACTAAGGAACTGATGCTGAAAGCACTTACAGATTACGTACACGGGATAAACTCATAAGACTGATAATTGTACTGGAAGACGATTTCACTCATATCAGTGAGTTTTGTTGTTGCATTTGGCATTTTGTAAGAATAAAACATGAAAAGCTCTATTTAACTACTAGTTGATTAAACAAATCAAATTACAAATTCTAGAGTTGGACTTGAACTATTATTATTTGCAACCCACATCATATCCCTGAAGTGCTTGGAATACAGGGGCTAAATAATAGGATTGATCCTTGTGCTTGGAAGAAGATTTCACTTACATCACTGAGTTTAACTGTTGCATTTGCCATTTTGTAAGAAAGATATTGTGAAAACTTCTATTTAATTCTAGATGCACTTGAACTATTCTTGCAACCCACATCATAGCTACAAAGTTATTGGAATACGCGTAATAGGAAATACAACTTCCTGTTCCTTTACCTCCATTCTGGGGCTTCCTTGTGCAAGTAACATCTGGTGAGAATTCCTTCAAGCTTCCTCCTATCTGAAGCAGGATACATCACATTTGATATTTAACAACAAATCAAGTTCTGAGATAAGAAGTAGAAATGAAATTTATATCCCTCCAATTTAGTGACCTTCAGATGACAATTGAAGTTGACAGCAGTCTGGAAGACAATACTCCTCAAAGTCAGATGTGAAGACCCCAAGCCATCGTATCTCAGGCACACGCAGAATATTTGCATCATATGCCAATTGCTTAAATAGAATGAGAATTGGACAAGGAAGCAGGAAGAGTTGGTCAGTTAACACTAGAAACATATCAACAAAATGGGACTAAATTTTGAATAGATGTACAAAATCACACTTCACTTGGCTTAACAAAAAATTTGAAATTGCACTGATAATTTTACACTGCCTTTGATGCTATTAGGACTTCAATAAATAAGATTTTTGGCCCTACCATGGAACCAAATTTATAGGTGGCCAGAATATCAAAACCATACGGATCTGAATCCACTAAGCAATAAGCAGGCAAGTGCAGCTGTTCGACAAGGTAGCGCAAGAATCTGCAACATTACAAGGAATGTACATTTCAAATAGCAATTCAGTTCTAATATACAAGAGAAACAAATATATGAAAGAGCACATGCCTTCTTGTTGGAATATCTGGGTAGCCTCTTCCCTGAGTAAACAGAAGAAAACCATCAAACATGCTATGTGAAAAATAATGGCAGTATAACACTAGATGCAGCGTTAGCAGTTACTGTAATAACAATGCAGCGATTCTTTTCGCAGAACTTGTCATTGGCCAAACGCTGGAATACTGCAAATGGCATACAGAAGAAAACTGTAGGAAGACTGCAAAGAATAGAAAAATCATATGCAGACAGGGGGCCTTTCATCCTCACACCTGCCTCCTTCTCAACAACAAGGATGTAGTGAGCAACACTAACAACATCTGCAAGAAAAAACTTAGACAGCTTAAGTTTACTGCATAGTAATTGAGAATATGAAAGAAATATAGTGTACATATAACAAGACAGCAAACCTATGCCATACAGTTTGTGGAATAACAAGGATACTCTTCTCCATATTTGTTTGAGACAAAAAATAAAGATGAATCCTCATTACTCTTTCACATGCTGTCCAAAATTTGGTTGTTTGTCGAAATCCCACTTTCTAATACATCAATCACTATCTATTACAAATTTAAACTGAACATTGACTTGCTAAGAGATATAAGCTAATTGTGTACATCACGATTTATAAAACTGTTTTTCCTAAGGAAACAGATATGAAATAATAAAAAACTATGAAGACAAAGATTGTTATGAGTTTTCAAATTGTTAAACAACCTTTGATTGCTTCAATGCTAACTGGAATGGGGAAAGCCTGCATTTGAAGAAGGAAAAAGGCTAGCAAAATTAATGCATACTAGAAACATATCATACTGGGTGATTAGATGGAATCATAGAAGCTTACAGTATTGACGTTTGTTATGCAGTACACTTTCTTTTCACCCTCCACAAATCTTATCCAGCCCATCACCAAACTGGAACAATAAAGACATGACGAGTACACAGCGGGAAAATGTTCGGAAATAACTAAGACCATTGTATGGACATAGGAGATTGTGATGCTCTAAATCTCTGCTAAAAGAGCAGCATCCCACTGTTTACACCCAGATCATTTTTTAAGTAAAGCAGGACAAGCGGTAGGGAGGATGAAGGAACAAAAATGCTGATTAGTTAAGTAACAGCATCGAAGGATTAAACATGTTATCAAAATTAAACACTCACAACGCAATAGGAATCCATACCCTTTTGCCACAGGAACCTGCAAGCAGCCAAGTGAGCAGAAATTGTAGATGGTTACTAAAAGCGAAGTGAAAAGGCGATGAAATAAATGCAGCAGAACTGCTGAGAGAACTAATGAAAACAGCTCCTGACGATTCATGAAGAAATGAGGACCTCAATGAATAATGCATCACAAAAGACAGATTAAGAAAATGCTCCTACATCAGATAGGACAGAGAACAACCAGGGAGTAACAAGTGGCAGTGTGGCACATTGTGTACACCACTACACCATAATGAAATAACAGCCAGAGGCTTATTCTCCAATGCACAAATGACTTCTAAACACATAACTGAAGCTTCTGCAAAGACGGCAGACAAGCGGTAGCACATACCACGTTGAGATTATGCCGGCTGCACTTGAAGAGTATGCAGATATCGTTGATCGCACGATCAACAATCGCTTGTTCTGCAGTGAGACTTGTAATTGTCACTCACACAGCAAAGAAACAGAACACCTGAAACTCACACTACGCATAGATGGATCAGGCATCGCAACCGCAGAGCAGCACAGACCTACGAACATGGAGGGGTACATGTAGTAGATGTCCCTCTTGGAGCAGTGCTTATTCTCCTGCAGGAGCTGCTGCACCACGAGCAGGACCCTGAGAAGCACATCTGCACATCAACGACGCATCCCAAACTGATTAGCATGATCAGAAACAACGAGAGATCGATGAGAACCGAGCCAGTTTGGGGTACGCGAATCCGTACTGAGGCGGGAGGCGTGGAATTCCTTGCGGAGGAGGGAGAGGACGTCCGTGCCGACGGGGGCGTCGTAGCTGCAGGCGCTGCACGCGCGCCCGCACCCCGCGAACGCGCACACGCCGGTGAGGATCTGACAGGCTTGGTCGGCAGAGATTTTGAAGGCGAGAGAGTGGGGAAGAGGGAGCCAAACCATGTGGACGGGGACGCCGCGGCGGCGGCGGAGGCGCAGGCGCAGTAGTTCTGGTAGCGGTGGAGCGCCAGGGAAGGGGATCGGCCGGCGCTGATCTCCGCGACCACCCAGCCCACCAGCCCTGCTCCGACAGCCCACGCGCGCGGCGGCGCGAACCCGCGTTAACTCCGATTGCAACCCCAATTCGAAGGGGAGTACGAGGGTTTACAGTCGATCGAGGAGAGGGAAGGGGGATCTGCACCTTTGATCTTGTGGAGGAGCAGGGCCGCCTCCTCCAGCCTCCGCCGGCCCCGCCGCTCGTCGTCGTCGAGCACCGTCGCGCGCCTCCTCTTCCCACTCCCCGCCATGACCGGTCGCTCGGAGAGCAGGAGAGCGCCGTCACAAGCCACAACTGGTCCAGCAACGGCTAGTGTCTAATGGGCTTTGTGAAAGCTTCCTCTGCTCCAAGGCCTGTTTAGAACGGTTTTTTTTCCTCTTCACAATTGTAGTGTAGTGTACTCTGCAAGCCTAAATAAAATAGTAGTGTACTCTGCACTGCAGTAACTGAAAAAAGAGGAGATCAAGAATCTCAAATCAGACTGAACGTCTGGATTTGCAACCACCCGAGAATTGATCAAAAAACACAAGCACATATTTTAATTTTATTCATCGATCACTCGTAGAGTTGCCGTGTTAAAATTACACTAAAAACCTAACAGCAGCTAAGCTAGCTAAGCTCCTCCTCAACCATCAACATGGGAACAATCCATGTTCCCAGCTACACATATGATACATCAGCTAAGCTCTCCCAAAGGGCTTGCTCTTCCAGCAACCCAATCAATGGCCCTGGTTCACATCTCGAGGGCACCGTCGCCGGGATTCAGAAGTTACTCTTGCTCGTCGAAGGCCTGGACCTCTTGCTATTGAGCTGCGCCACCGGGAACTCTACCAGAACGATGAACGACGAGCTCTCCGCTTCTCGGAGGTACTGTACCGTGCCGCTCATCGTCTTCACCAGCTTCTGGCTTATGTGCAGGCCGAGGCCTTCTCGGGATACCCCTGGGCCGTGCCGGAACATCTCCTGTATCAGTGCCTCTGGGACGCCCGGTGCTGGGTGGACAAGTCTGCATGGATTCATGGGTTAAACAGCTGTTATTTTCAAGGAGTTTCGGCCTATCCAGCAAACCGCTTTCAGATTGCTTTCAGTTAAGTGAAATTGCATCCCAGAAAACTCATCAGGCAATCTAAACACTATCAAAGAAGAACAAGGGCAACCTCCTGTCACTACTGCCACTTACAAGCTGCCCACTATAATTTTTATCTGAGTGGCCGGGATGGCTCTGGTCTTGCACAGTCACCATCCCAAAAATATTTATGCTGTACACGTAAAATAAGTGTCTCATGTTCCCTATGTGTTCTTCTGATATACATATATAGTTAGTTCAATTTATGGCATGCGCGGAGGGACAGAAGTGGGAGGGGCTAACCTGAATTCTAGATGAGCAATCTGCATGCCAGAACCAATGTGTTCCTTCTTGGGAATGACCTGGAGTACAATAGGCCCTTCAGCTGGCCGAGTAAATTGAAGCGTGCATGCCAAGTAGTCTGCTAGGACTTGCTGAAGCCTTAAGTTATCCCCATATAAGTAAATTGATGATACTTCTACAGGCCAATCACGATCAAGAGAAATTTGTTTTTCTTTGCTCAGAGACATGCCTTGCATTAGGACCGTATTCAGAGCTTCTTCAAGGTTGAATTCCACCGCGTTCATCTCCATGTAGCTGTAAAAACAAATAAATATTAAGTAATATTTAATCTATTCATTTTCCTATCATATGTAGAAGTAAATGGAAAAGGTATGCTAAACTGTTGTGTCAATTGATTTTCTAGCACTATAAGCATTTTGTTGATGGTGGAAGTTTTCATGTCCAAGTAGTGCATATCATGTGTGCTCCATAGATTAAATGCAATTGATAAGAAGAAAAAAAGCATGAGATATTAGTAGTTTCAGTTCTGCGTCAGCACACACACAATTTACTGGGGTTAGTGAAAAAATAGCTTATGAGCTTTTAGACGATGCTGAAAAAATAGCACTTACCACTGTTCAATGCCTTCTAGATCATTGTCATGTAAAATCTTTTTCAACTGTTCTTGACAGAGAACATTTGATGCAAAAAGTTGCCTCTGCTCCTCTGTCAAGTCAGATGGTTCCAACAACTTACGGGTAAATTGCATGCCATTGAGTGGGTTCTTTAATTCTTGACGAATATATGTCAATTCCTTAAAGCTGTGTGTAGCAGCTTGTTCAGACATTTTCTGCACCTGAAGAGCATGCTGAAGCTCGGGGCTGGCCACATGCAAAAAGCAAAGAGCACCGGTGATCTTACCCTCAGCATCTGTCCTCTTGTTTGCTGTCAGCAGTGATTCCATGTACTTGCCATCTGTGTTGAAGAAACCAAAAGCAAGCTTCTCGGGTTCTTGACCAGAGATCACCGTGTTCATCAGTATGCTAAGTTTGGTTAGAGTAGCTTGATCTTTTACCCTGCATCCATAATCATGAAGAGTGAAAACCTCCCCGATCAGCAACTTATCTATTGCATCTTCCCTCTTTATACCAGTAATCTTTTGCATAGCTTCATTCCATTCTAAGCAAGAACCAAGATCATTAATCATAAATATAGGGGGTATGAGCTCATTGGGGTTCTTTACTATTGCAACATAGTCGCCTTGTATCCGGGTATACTTATCCATTATCATCTTGTGCCCCGTCAAATCTTGTGCTACCAAACAAACCCCAACAACTTTTTCTGAAAGGTCACGACTACAACAGGCGTTAACCATCAAGACTACAGGGCCCTTACTTTCCTGTTGATGGAATGTTTTAAGCTTGATTTCCAAATTTTGCTCTTCGGTTCCTGAAATACAAAAGGAGAAATGAAACACAACGTGTCACAAAAAAAAACCAGGTTATAACTAAGCTGGAAAGCATATAAGAAGACCAAATTCAAGACATAGTGACAACCTTGCAGAGCTGAGTTCAACATTTGCTTAACCACTTCAACAGAATCACCCTCCACGAGATCTACCAGAAGCATCCCTATGGCTTCCGTGGTGGGTAACCCAGTAATTTCTGCAACTTTATTATTCCATCCGTTTATGTTACCAACAATGTCGACAGCCAATATAGGAGCAGTTGCTGTCTCAATTAGGCGCACCATTTCATTTGTCACAATTCTCAATTCAAGTAGCCCCTGTATCTTCTTGATGTCATCAGATGGAGCTTCAACAATTGACCCTGCATTGTTGTCGGTAGCATCTTCATCTTGCAGGGAGCCACGCAATATTAGCTGGAGAGAATGGATTGCGTCCATTTCAACATCCTCCCAAGGAACACTCCTCCATTTAACTACCTCCAAGAAGGCCCTGAACGAAGATCGTGGATGCATCCTCCTGCCATTGTCATCTGCATCACCTGGTTCTTGCTTAGCTCCACCCCACTTGATCTCCTTTGCCGTGTGCGACCGGAACCAGAAGATAAAACCTTTGGAAGAGATCTTTATAGCTGCCATGCCACAGACAACCTCACCGAGCGCAGACGCACCAGGATAGCCTGCTTCCAGTAAGCTGTCCGTACTTAGCCCAGTAGAGCCATCATGGCACTCCAGCAGCCACGCGACAATCTTCTTTATCTCTCCTTCAGAGGGTGTTGATCCCAGCACCATAATCTGGTTTTGGTAACACAATGCTGCACCATCGCACTTCACCAGATCCATTACATTGGGGGACTGGGTAAATATCCCAACAGGAGCATCCCGGAGGAGCATATCACATAGAAGGGTCTGCGTGCGGAGGATGTGCCTCTCCTTTGCCTGAGAAGCAAGTTCCACCTCCTTGTTGAGCTGTATGCCGAACACTTGCAAGAGGAATTCGCAAGCATACCTGAGCGGGAAGGGGACGAACCTCGGGCTTGTGTGATGGCAAACCACCAGCCCCCACAGCTTCCTGCCTTTCGGCTGCTGGTCACTGCCAGTGTCTCCATCCTCATCGTCGTCCTCGTTTATAGTGATCGACATCACCAGCGACGCGATGGAGCCCATGTTGGCCATGTACTGGGCATGGCAACCATGGGGTGCCCTCATGGTCGAGCCACAGAGGCTGATAGGCTGTGACAGGTTGTCATCCTGAATGAGCTTCACAGGACTGGCAGCACAATCACATATCATCCGCACTTTGTTCTTCATAAACAGAAACCTGGATGCTTGCGGGATGTCAGTTGCCGGGTAGTGCAGGCCAAGATACGGCTCCAAATCCGACCTCCTGCACTCGGCAATGACCTCACCATGCTCATCCTCGTGGAACTTGTATGCCATCACCCTGTCATAGCCAGTGAGCTCGCTTACCTCCCGGACCAGCACATCGCAGAGCAGGGAGAGGTTGCCACTGGGCAGGGACTGCAGCCTGGAGATGGCCTTGGCGGCGAGCTTGTACGACTTGAGCGCGCCGGCAGCGGTGACGGGCACGTCGGCGGGGTTGACCGGCTCGAGGTCGATGACGAGGCCGACGTCGATGCGGTGCAGGATGGCGTAGAAGGGCTTTCCGGAGGTCCTGGCGTGGACGAGGATTGGGTTGAGCAGGTTGACCTCCCCGAAGACGGCGGCCTTGTGCAGCGCGACGGCGCTCTGGGAGCGGAAGAGCGTGCGCACGTCGGCGCCGACGGCGAGCGCGTCGCGCTGGTCGATGGTGGGCACGGCGTGCGGCGTGAGGTCGAGCATCTCGGCGGCGTTCTCGCTGTAGGCGAGCAGCGCGAAGGACTCCGAGTGGATGGCGAGCAGGCAGCCGAAGGGCTGGATGTAGCGGCCCCGCTGCATGTTCTGGAGGTAGGCGGAGACGGCGGAGCTGGTGCTGGCCCCGGAGCGGTTGAGCGCGCTGACCGAGGAGGAGTAGTCGAAGTGGCGCTGCGAGCCCTCGAACTCGGCGTGCAGCCGCGCGTCCACGGGCGTCTGCGCCACCACCCGCTCGCTGTGCTTGGACCGCGCCGAGCTCCCCCGCGAGCACGCCGGCCGGTTGTTGGACCGCGACGACGACATCTCGCCGCCGGTCACCACAACCCCCGAGCTAGGCTCCTCGCTCCTACCCCTCCCCCTACCGCACGACGGTCAGCAGCGGCAGTGGCGCGGGGGATTCTGCGACCCGGAGGGGCAAATGGGCGGAGGAATCGGCGGGAATCATGAGAGCGGGGCGGGGGCGGGGGCGGGGGAAAGCCGTGACTTTTCTGGAGAAGGACGGGGGAGAGTGGGGGATTGGATTCGCCCGCCGCGGATAAGCACACGCAGTGAGCGAGAAGGGAACAGGAGGGGGGCAGAGAGCCCGGGTGGGAGTGGGACAGCGATGTTATCCCCACGCTCCTCCTCCTCCTCCCTGCGCCAAACGGTAGGAGAAGCAAGCAACAGCGATGCGCAATTAACCGACCGACCGCTCGCTCGATCCGCCGGCGCGGCGGCGCCCGGCGTCGGAGAGCGAAGGCGAAGGCGAATACGCGGCGGCTTTCACGCGCGGAGGAAGTGGCGGAGGAGGCGGCGGGCGAGCGAGCGAGCCAAGAGAGGCGTCGGGAAACCGAGAGAGGAAGGCCGTACGACGTCACCCCGGCGCGTCTCGTCTCGTCTCGTCTTCCCCGCAAGAGCTGACGCAGCGGTAATGCACGAGCTCGGCTAATTTCGATGGCGCCACTTGATCGGAATAATTGATTGAAGAATGGTTGGCTTGTCGGGGCCATGACGCCGGCCAGCTGCGATCTTCGGCCGGTGGATGGGGCGTACCGGCACCCGTCAGGGCGTCCATCTTCGGCCGGTGGATGGGACGCGAGCGGCCTAGATCGTGCGCGGGGTGCCCCGTCCCCCTTTCCCAAAACTGTGTGGTGTGTGATGCTTGGAGCCAAGATCACCCTAAACTGCCATCTACAATAAAGAAACCGTCCGTCGTCCTGGATCGATTAGGCAGAGGCGGCGTGCGTGCGTGCGTGCTTTTCGTTTCGCGCAGAAATGGGGTGGCAAGCGGGCGTCGGTGTCAGAAAATGTTGACCCTTCTTTGTGCTTAAGGTGTAGCCTGCATGCACGTAGCGCGCGCGGGGCAACAGCAAGGGGACACGGTGGTGACTGCTGCCACGGATGGGGAGTGTGATTGGATCGACCGATTGATCATCTCGCTTTGATATGATCTGTAAGAATAAATCCGAGCCATACCTATGCACGTGTGGAATATGCTATAACTGCTATGTACGAGTTATATTCTATGCTATAACTGCTATGAGCCTGAATATGCGGTTCAACGGAAAACTCATATGCACGTGTTGAACGATAAACGGTAAAGTATGATTCCTAGTCTCGCCTCTAAGTCTGGCTCAAGTGTTCTTGGTGATCATGTTTTCTGGATCTTAGGATATCGTTAAGAGTAACGATAGTCCTAAAACAACATTGAGAGTATGACGTTAGGAGAATGATCTTATTGAATTGGCCCAAACTTGTTTGTTGTACTTTGAGAAAATATCGTCAGAAGTCAATTGTTATAACACGGAGTGTTAATGTGTGATTTAGTTACTTAGACCAGGAGAATATCGTAGTCACTTCTTACCGTATAATGAACTTTGGGGTTGCTCAAACGTCATCAGTAACACGGTGATTATAACGACGACTTATATGTTCATTGGAAAGTTTGACAAGGGACTAGACAGCTCGAGGGTGGAATTTGTTGCTCCGATGATGGAGATATATTCTTAGGACCCTCTCAATGTGACGTCATCCATCATCGTTTGGCCAAACACAGGTGACTATGTCACGGGGATGCTGGAACATGTCAACAAGAAAGAAGAACAATACCTGTAACGAGGAGACAGGTATAGTGAGCATGTGTATGATTCAAGAGGATATCGATATATCTCACCTCGGGTTTTGTAAAGTATCGTGAAGCGAAGGGAATAGCACACGGTAACCAAAGGTTCACTCGAATGTCATTCGTGTATTGATAGGGATTGATATGGATGTCCACGGTTCCGCTATCGGCCATTGAACAAAAGGGGTTTTGTTCATGTCTATGTTTTACCGAACCTACAAGGTCACAAACTTAAGGTAATAATGATCTGTTGAATGTTTGTAGGACGGGAGTAATGAGAAAATACTTATGAAATAGCTTCACTAATATTTGAAATAGGTTCGAGAGGAAGTGGAAGCGTTTCGGGGTCACCGGAAGGTTTCAGGGTTTATCGGGCGATACCGGGTATTAATGGTAAATTATATATAGGTGGAAATAGTTTCCTATAATGTTAAATAAATACTAAAAGGCTTTAATAATAGTTAGGACCCTTTTATATTTAATTTAATATCAACGATCCTTAAAAGGCCAGGTGGTGAAGAGCTACTTGGGCCACTTTGGCCCAAAAGAGGTGGCGCCTCTTCGCCCCTTGTGGAAGGAAGAGGGAGGCCGAATTGGAAGGGAAGTCCCCCTCCTCTTGGATAGCCAAGGGGGGAGAATTCACCCCCCCCCCCCCGGTGTGCGCCCCCTCCCCCTCCTCCAACCTATATATCTTAGAGGCTTTGGCACCTTTTTAATACACAAGTTTTGGAGCCTCCTCTAGTTCTCTGGGTCTAGTTCTAGGTTGTCCTAGTTGATCAATTAGAGCTAGACCTAGATCATATAATCCTCATAAGTAGAAGTGACGATTAGCTTTAGACGGCAAAGCACTGCCGGATCATCAAGACCGTATGCTTGCAACTCGTAGAGAGGTCATGCTTTCAATCTTCCGTTCCATGTATTGTTCGTGGGCGGTTTGCGGGGTCGTTCATCTACGATTCAAGGGACTCCAGGTATGATCTATGATGTCTACTACACAACCTTCTTCTTGTAGACGTTGTTGGGTCTGCAAGTGCACAGGTTTGTAGGACAGTGGCAAATTTCCCTCAAGTGGATGACCTAAGGTTTATCAATCCGTGGGAGGCGTAGGATGAAGATGGTCTCTCTCAAACAACCCTGCAACCAAATAGCAAAGAGTCTCTTGTGTCCCCAACACACCCAATACAATGGTAAATTGTATAGGTGCACTAGTTCGGCGAAGAGATGGTGATACAAGTGCAAAATAGATAGTAGATATAGGTTTTTGTAATCTGAAAATATAAAAACAGTAAGGTAACTAATGATAAAAGTGAGCGTAAACGCTATTGCAATGATAGGAAACAAGGCCTAGGGTTCATACTTTCACTAGTGCAAGTTCTCTCAACAATAATAACATAGAGAGATCATATAACAAGCCCTCAACATGCAACAAAGAGTCACTCCAAAGCCACAAATAGCGGAGAACAAACGTAGAGATTATGGTAGGGTACGAAACCACCTCAAAGTTATTCTTTCGGATCAATCTATTCAAGAGTTCGTACTAGAATAACACCTTAAGACACAAATCAACCAAAACCCTAATGTCACCTAGATACTCCATTGTCACCTCAAGTATCTGTGGGCATGATTATACGATATGCATCACACAATCTCAAATTCATCCAACCAACATAAAAGTACTTCAAAGAGTGCCCCAAAGTTTCTACCGGAGAGTCAAGAAAACGTATGCCAACCCCTATGCATAGGTTCATGGGCGGAACCCGCAAGTTGGTCACCAAAACATACATCAAGTGGCACGTGAGATCCCATTGTCACCACAGATAAACACGACAAGACATACATCAAGTGTTCTCAAAGTAAAGACTCAATCTGATAAGATAACTTCAAGAGGGAAACTCAATTCATCACAAGAGAGTAGAGGGGGAGAAACATCATAAGATCCAACTATAATAGCAAAGCTCACGATACATCAAGATCGTGCCATAGAGAGAACACGAGAGAGAGAGAGAGAGAGAGAGAGAGAGAGAGAGAGATCAAACACATAGCTACTAGTACATACCCTCAGCCCCGAGGGTGAACTACTCCCTCCTCGTCATGGAGAGCGCCGGGATGATGAAGATGGCCACCGGTGATGGGTTCCCCCTCCGGCAGGGTGCCGGAACAGACTCCCGAGAGGTTTTTGGTGGCTACAGAGGCTTGCAGCGGTGGAACTCCCGATCTATGTTGATATGCGATGTTTTTAGGGTACGTAGGCTTATATAGGCGAAAGAAGTCGGTCGGGAGGTGCTCGAGGGGTCCACGAGACAGGGGGCTGCGCCCTGTAGGGGGGCGCCCCCCTATCTCCTGGGCTCCTCGAGGGTCTTCTGACTTGATCTCCAAGCCCCCAGGATGATATTCTTCCAAAAAATCACGATACCGAAGGTTTCATTCCGTTTGGACTCCGTTTGATATTCCTTTTCTTCGAAATACTGAAACAGGCAATAAAACGGCAATATGGGCTGGGCCTCTGGTTAGTAGGTTAGTCCAAAAAATGATATAAATGTGTAAAATAAAGCCCATAAACATCCAAAAGGGGTAATATAATAGCATGGAACAATCAAAAATTATAGATACGTTGGAGACGTATCAAGCATCCCCAAGCTTAATTCCTGCTCGTCCTCGAGTAGGTAAATGATAAAAAGAGAATTTTTGATGTGGAATGCTACCTAGCATAATTCTCAATGTAATTTTCTTTATTGTGGCATGAATGTTCAGATACAAATGACACAAAATAAAATTTCATATTAACATGAAAATGTTGATACTTCAAGCATACTAATCAAAGTAATCATGTCTTCTCAAAATAACATGGCCAAAGAAAGTTATCCCTACAAAATTATATAGTCTGGCTGTTCCTCTATCTTCATCACACAAAGTATTTAATCATGCACAACCCCGATGACAAGCCAAGCAATTGTTTCATACTTTAATAATCTCAAACTTTTCAACTTTCACGCAATACATGATCATGAGCCCTGGACATAGCACTATATGTGGAATAGAATGGTGGTTGTGGAGAAGACAAAAAGGAGAAGATAATCTAACATCAACTAGGCGTATCAACGGGCTATGGAGATGCCCATTAATAGATATCAATGTGAGTGAGTAGGGATTGCCATGCAACGGATGCACTAGAGCTATAAATATATGAAAGTTCAACAAAAGAAACTAAGTGGGTGTGCATCCAACTTGCTTGCTCATGAAGACCTAGGGCATTTTGAGGAAGCCCGTCATTGGAATATACAAGCCAAGTTCTATAATGAAAAATTCCCACTAGTATATGAAGGTGACAACATATGAGACTCTCTATCATGAAGATCATGGTGCTACTTTGAAGCACAAGTGTGGAAAAAGATATAGTAGCATTGTCCCTTCTCTCTTTTTCTCTCATTTTATTTTTTTTATTTTTTTATTTTTTCCTTTTTTTCTCTTTTTTTTTCTTTTTGGCCTTTCTTTTTTTTCTTTTTCTCTTTTTTTTCTTTTTGTAAAGTCCGAAGTCTCATCCTGACTTGTGGGGGAATCATAGTCTTCATCATCCTTTCCTCACTGGGACAATGCTCTAATAATGAAGATCATCACACTTTTATGGATTTACAACTGAAGAATTACAACTCAAAGCTAGAACAAGATATGACTCTATATGAATGCCTCCGGCGGTGTACCGGGATATGCAATGAATCAAGAGCGACATGTATGAAAATTATGAAGGTGGCCTTGCCACAAATACAATGTCAACTACATGATCATGCAAAGAGCAATATGACAAAAGTAATGCGTGTCATATGAATGGAACGATGGAAAGTTGCATGGAAATATATCTCGGAATGGCTATGGAAATGCCATAATAGGTAGGTATGGTGGCTGTTTTGAGGAAGGTAAATGGTGGGTGTATGGTACCGGTGAAAGTTGCGCGGTACAAGAAAGGCTAGCAATGATGGAAGGGTGAAAGAGTGCGTATAATCCATGGACTCAACATTAGTCAAAAGAACTCATGTACTTGTTGCAAAAATCTAGAAGTCATCAAAAACCAAAGTACTACGCGCATGCTCCTGGGGGGATAGATTGGTGGAAAAGACCATCGCTCGTCCCCGACCGCCACTCATAAGGAAGACAATCAATAAATAAAATTGTGCTCCAACTTCATCACAAAGTGGTTCATCATACGTGCATGCTACGGGAATCACAACCCTTAACACAAGTATTTTTCATAATCACCTCAACTAGCATGACTCTAATATCACTACCTCCATATCTCAAAACAATTATCAAGCATCAAATTGATCACAGCATCCAATTCACTTTCTATGATAGTTTTTATTATACCCAACTTGGATGCTCATCATTCTAGGACCAACTTTGTAACCATAGCAAATACCATGCTGTTCTAAAAGACTCTCAAAATAATATAAGTGAAGCATGAGAGACTAGCAATTTCTACAAATTATAACCACCTCCGTGCTCTAAAATATATAAGTGATGCACTAGAGCAAATGACAAACTACTCCGAAAAATATAAGTGAAGATCAATGAGTAGTCGAATAATTGTGCAACTATGTGAAGACACTCTAACATTAAGGGATTTCCAGATCTTGGTATTGTATTCAAACAGCAAGCAAAACAAAATAAAATGACATTGCAAGGATAGCACAACTCATGTGAAGAAGCAAAAACTTAGGCTCAACCGATACTAACCGATAGTGGTTGAAAAAGAAAGGTGGGATGCCTACCGGGGCATCCCCAAGCTTAGATGCTTGAGAATTATTGAAATATTATCTTGGGGTGACTTGGGAATCCCCAAGCTTGAACTTTTGTGTCTCCTTAATTCCTCTCATATCATGGTTTCTCTTTTTATCAAAAGCTTCATCCACACCAAACTCAACAAGAACTCGTGAGATAGGTTAGTATAAACCAATGCAAAACCTTATCATTTTCTACGGTAAAAAATCACTAAAATTATTATTCAACATTTAATACTAAATGCCTCTGCATATTTAATACTCCTATCCTCAAATAGAATCATTAAACAAGCAAACATATGCAAACAATGCAAACATAACAGCAATCTGTCAAAACAGTACAGTCTGTAAAGAATGCAAGAGTATCAATACTTCCCTAACTCCAAAAATTATGAAATAAAATTCACACTATAGTAAATTTATCATAGCTCATTATGCAAAAAAATTCAACATTATACCATGCTCTGACTTTTCTAGGGAATTTTTGCAACAGTGGTAAACTTTCTGTTTTCAAGCAGCAACATGTATACTAGCAAAATAAGCATGGCAAAGGCTATCCTTGATTTTTTTTATTGAAACTAAAGATGAAAAACATTATTCTAAATAACAGCAAGCAAATACTAACAAAAGAAAATAACACTCCAAGCAAAACACATATCATGTGGTGAATAAAAATATAGCTCCAAGTAAGGTTACCGATGAACGAAGACGAAAGAGGGGATACCTTTCAGGGCATCCCCAAGCTTAGGCTCTTGGTTGTCCTTGAATATTACCTTGGGGTGCCTTGGGCATCCCCAAGCTTAGGCTCTTGGTTGTCCTTGAATACTACCTTGGGGTGCCTTGGGCATCCCCAAGCTTAGGCTCTTGCCAGTCCTTATTCCATAGTCCATCGAATCTTTACCCAAAACTTGAAAACTCCACAACACAAAACTCAACAGAAAACTCGTAAGCTCCGTTAGTATAAGAAAATAAAACCACCACTTAGGTACTGTAATGAACTCATTCTAAATTCATATTGGTGTAATATCTACTGTATTACAACTTATCTATGGTTCATACCCTCCGATACTACTCATAGATTCATCAAAATAAGCAAACAACACATAGAAAACAGAATCTGTCAAAAACAGAACAGTCTGTAGTAATATGTATCAAACGTATACTTATGGAACTCCAAAAATTCTACCAAATTAGGAAGACCTGAGAAATTTGCGTACCAATCCAGATAAAAAAGAATCAGATCAAGAGCACGTTTCTGTGAATTAACAAAACTAATTTACTGGGTACAAAAGTTTCTGATTTTCAGCAAGATCAACACAACTATCACCGTAAGCTATCCTAAAGGTCTTACTTGGCACTTTATTGAAAAAAAGCTATAAAACATGATTACTACAGTGGCATAATCATGTGGACACACAAAAACAGTAAGGATAAATATTGGGTTCTCTCCCAACAAGCGCTTTTCTTTAATGCCTTTTAGCTAGGCATGATGATTACAATGACGCTCACATAAAAGATAAGAATTGAAGCATAACGGGAGCATCATGAAGCATATGACTAGCACATTTAAGCCTAACCCTCTTCCTATGCATAGGGATTTTGAGAGCAAACAACTTATGGGAACAATAATCAACTAGCATAGGAAGGCAAAACAAGCATAACTTCAAGATTTTCAACACATAGAGAGGAAACTTGACATTATTGCAATTCCTACAAGCATATATTCCTCCCTCATAATAATTTTCAGTAGCATCATGAATGAATTCAACAATATAACCAGCACCCAAAGCATTCTTTTTATGATCTACTTGCATAGAAAATTTACTACTCTCCACATAAGCAAATTTCTTCTCATGAATAGTAGTGGGAGCAAACTCAACAAAGTAATTATCATGTGAGGCATAATCCAATTGAAAACTAAAATCATGATGACAAGTTTCATGGTTATCATTATTCCTAATAGCATACAAGTCATCACAATAATTATCATAGATAGCAACTTTGTTCTCATAATCAATTGGAACCTCTTCCGAAATAGTGGAATCATCACTAAATAAAGTTGACACTCTTCCAAATCCACTTTGATATTCATCACAATAAGATTCAACATCCTCCAAAATAGTGGGATCACTACTTCCTAAAGTTGACACTCTTCCAAACCCACTTTCATTAATATAATCATCATAAATAGGAGGCATGCTTTCATCATAATAAATACTCTCATCAAAACTTGGGGGACTAAAAATATCATATTCATCAAACATAGCTTCCCCAAGCTTGTGGCTTTGCATATCATTAGCATCATGGATATTCAAGGAATTCATACTAACAACATTGCAACCATGCTCATCATTCAAAGATTTAGTATCAAAAATTCTAATGCATTCTTCTTCTAGCACTTGAGTACAATTTTCCTTTCCATCATTCTCACGAAAGATATTAAAAAGACGAAGCGTATGAGACAAGCTTAACTCCATTTTTTTGTAGTTTTCTTTTATAAACTGAAGTAGTGATAAAACAAGAAACAAAAAGATTCGATTGCAAGATCTAAAGATATACCTTCAAGCGCTAACCTCCCCGGCAACGGTGCCAGAAAAGAGCTTGATGTCTACTACACAACCTTCTTCTTGTAGACGTTGTTGGGCCTGCAAGTGCATAGGTTTGTAGGACAGTAGCAAATTTCCCTCAAGTGGATGACCTAAGGTTTATCAATCCGTGGGAGGCGTAGGATGAAGATGGTCTCTCTCAAACAACCCTGCAACCAAATAGCAAAGAGTCTCTTGTGTCCCCAACACACCCAATACAATGGTAAATTGTATAGGTGCACTAGTTCGGCGAAGAGATGGTAATACAAGTGCAAAATAGATAGTAGATGTAGGTTTTTGTAATCTGAAAATATAAAAACAGCAAGGTAACTAATGATAAAAGTGAGCGTAAACGTTATTTCAATGATAGGAAACAAGGCCTAGGGTTCATACTTTCACTAGTGCAAGTTCTCTCAACAATAATAACATAGATAGATCATATAACAAGCCCTCAACATGCAACAAAGAGTCACTCCAAAGCCACTAATAGCGGAGACCAAACATAGAGATCATGGTAGGGTACGAAACCACCTCAAAGTTATTCTTTCGGATCAATCTATTCAAGAGTTCGTACTAGAATAACACCTTAAGACACAAATCAACCAAAACCCTAATGTCACCTAGATACTCCATTGTCACCTCAAGTATCTGTGGGCATGATTATATGATATGCATCACACAATCTCAAATTCATCCAACCAACATAAAAGTATTTCAAAGAGTGCCCCAAAGTTTCTACCGGAGAGTCAAGAAAACGTGTGCCGACCCCTATGCATAGGTTCATGGGCGGAACCCACAAGTTGGTCACCAAAACATACATCAAGTGGCACGTGAGATCCCATTGTCACCACAGATAAACACGGCAAGACATACATCAAGTGTTCTCAGAGTAAAGACTCAATCCGATAAGATAACTTCAAGAGGGAAACTCAATTCATCACAAGAGAGTAGAGGGGGAGAAACATCATAAGATCCAACTATAATAGCAAAGCTCGTGATACATCAAGATTGTGCCATAGAGAGAACACGATAGAGAGAGATCAAACACATAGCTACTAGTACATACCCTCAGCCCCGAGGGTGAACTACTCCCTCCTCATCATGGAGAGGGCCGGGATGATGAAGATGGCCACCGGTGATGGGTTCCCCCTCCGGCAGGGTGCCGGAACGGACTTCCGAGAGGTTTTTGGTGGCTACAGAGGCTTGCGGCGGCGGAACTCCTGATCTATCTTGATGTGTGATGTTTTTAGGGTACGTAGGCTTATATAGGCGAAAGAAGTCGGTCAAGAGGTGCTTGAGGGGTCCACGAGATAGGGGGGCGCCCTGTAGGGGGGCGCCCCCCCTATCTCCTGGGCTCCTCGAGGGTCTTCTGACTTGATCTCCAAGCCCCCAGGATGATATTCTTCCAAAAAATCACGATACCGAAGGTTTCATTCCGTTTGGACTCCATTTGATATTCCTTTTCTTCAAAATACTGAAACAGGCAATAAAACGGCAATATGGGCTGGGCCTCCGGTTAGTAGGTTAGTCCCAAAAATGATGTAAATGTGTAAAATAAAGCCCATAAACATCCAAAAGGGGTAATATAATAGCATGGAACAATCAAAAATTATAGATACGTTGGAGACGTATCAATCTACACTGACTCGTCTTCTTCCATTGCAACTCAGAGTCGGTAATGATCTGATCCAAGCCGTTTATTGCATCTTCATAATGTTCCTGGGTGATCATAGGGCGTCTTTTTTGTTTTCTACTATGTTTCCCATCAGTGGCATCATGAGCGGTTTTATGAATAGATGCAGGTTTTGATTTAGATCATATGTGGATGAGAGGGTTTTATGTTTGTGCTATGCTTCCCTCGAGTGTTTCTTCGGTTCAGTTCATTGACGGCGTGATGTAGCTTTGTACAAAGTAATGACAAACGATCAGCTCTGGCTGTCGACAATCTGCTAATAGTTCTTTGGGCTTCATCATAGTAAAGAATAGTGAACTACCGCAAACACGAGAGGGCGATGACGATGAACGATCTTCTGATGTTTAGTGCGGGGCTGGAGATTTTTTATTAAGTCTCTTCTCTCACACACCTTGAAAGTTAATCTAGCAACAAGATATCGCCTTAATGGTGGACGTAGGTAGCTAGTGTTGTCCAGAAACCCTAGAAGGCACGTAATTAAAATTTTCCAAACCTTTTAGAGGATGTCTAACTTGGTTTTGCAGGTTGCATGTGATGTGGTATAGCCTTTGTCATGATAATGAGTTTATGTATGCGATGGTTATATGTTGTAATGTTAACTGGCCTACGTGTCATAGTACGACATGATGGCTGGAGCCAAGGGATTTTCACTTTATATGACCTGTGTGTAAACCTCGTTATTAATTTGACAGAAGTAACACAGAGGACCTGGAGCTTCACCAGGTGCACAAGGATAAAAGTGTTGCCGTGGTGACAGTTTTCAAAATTGTAGCCATGGCCGCGTTTTAGTAGAATTTTCATGAAGACCTCGGGGGACCATGGAGACGTTCCCGGTACCCAAGGCTATACCATAGCATGCTACTATGAATTGCCTGAGATGTTTATCCCTTTGTTGTTTGCACCCTTTGATTCCGTGGTAGTCAATTATTAGGATGACCTCTCACTAAAATATCAAGTTAATAGGTGCTCTTCCCAGTGTTGCAACCATTTATAACATGTAGCTTTTTAGAGTGCGTCATGTCCACATTAGTACAAACGGGTCATGAGGTGCAAGATGGGTGAAAGGTCGAACTATGCAAGCAGAAACACTCAGTTATCTTGAAGTTTTGGCACAATCATTTTAAGCTCGGAGCACGAAGCATCGAAAGATGAAAAAGAGCCATATGGAGATATGATCGGATAAAGTTTGCCTACCGGTCAAAATTCACATCATTAGTGATGTACACCTCAATGGATGTGAATAAGATCAGGGTCACTTTCAATTATGAGAGATATTGATTTGAGTGGGAGGCCTATTATGTATTAATTAACTTTAATCACTAGTGCAAATTAATTATGAACAATATCTAAGTGTAGTTTGCATTATAGTTGTAGAATTATGGCTCAAAGTTCCACCTTTCCGTTGATATTGATTAAATATTATTTATCTGGTTGAATCTTCAAGATTGGTAAACGTAATTAGAGGATGGTCCTCTATAGTGCCAAGAAGGATTTTTGTCCTATTGCATGTTTACAATACTCTCCTGCTGATGCTATGGATGACGAGACTCGGGTCCTTCGATCCAAGCTAGAATTACATTATGGTCTTCTTGCTTCCAAGGAACATGAACTTGAAAATGTTTGGGATAATTATGTGATATTCTTGGAACTGAAAATTGTTTTCAGAAACAAACAAAGGCTAAAATATATGTGATATCTTAAGAAGTGTTTTGTTTGGAAGTTCTAGTGAAGCGTTCATTTATGTTTAAAGACTAAAATGCATATGATCCAAAAGAAAGCCAATTATTAGTTGATGGTGAGAACTTAAATAGAAAGGACAAAACTGAAGGATGTAATGAAAATTTACATGCATAGGGAAGTTCTGGGCTCACGTCACTCTTAAAGTGTGATGTTTCTTCTGTGAGTGGGAGAAATATTGAAGTAAAGGGCAGAAAGAAATAAGACTGGGATGTCCAGCTCAGGTATGAATGTCATACAAGTTATAATATTTAGAGAAGATTCGTCAAGTAAGTGTTATTCTCGAGAATTGTCATTAAATTGTTGATCACTAGTTATTTGAGATTGTGGTTAAAAGTTCATCACAGCGATATTGACTCGAGTGCATGTTGATGCAAATCGTCGCAAGAAACTACAACGACCTAAATGACCAACAAACAATGAGGTTAAAATATCTGTTGAAGACTTTACAAAAATTATGGTACTTTTCATCAATATATTACCTCTATACTTATTTTCATAATTCATTTCAGAGTTTTGTACACTCTAGCCCATTGCAAAGAAGTTGCAAGGAGGTTGTTCATGAGAGAACAATAGTTGTTCGATGTGATGAACAAAATTCCATACTCCTATTATGAATAAGATGTATGTTATGAATATTGATGATAAAAATGAACATCCATAATAACGACGCTGAATGTTGCAAGACTAAAAGAGCACATCTACCTGGCATTGCATTTAGTCACATTGGAGAAACCAGCATGGAGAAATTCCATAGTGATGGATTTTGAAGTCATCTAATTATGAATCGTCTGACACTTGTAACTTCCATCCAATTAGTGAAGTAAACTAAAATACCATTCACAAGCCATATAGAACGAGCAACAAAATGATTTGAAATATGCATATCAATGTGTGTAGTCCAATAAGTGTTGTTGCAAGTAGTGGATTAATCTATCTTCAAGGATGACTCAAGTAGATATTTATATTTACCTTTTCAGACATAAATATAGATCCTTTAAAATATTTCAAAAGGTTTTCAAAATGAAGTAGAACTTATTGTAACAAGACAATTAAGTTTCTTCAATTAGATTGCAGAAAAGAATATTTGAATTACCAGTTTAGCAGATGTCTGATGAACTGTGAAAAAGTATTATATAGCTTACACTTCCGAGAGCACTGCTAGGAGTAGAGTGTTTTGAGTAGATGTAATCAAGCTATGTGTGACATGGTGAGATCAAAGATGACATTAATCAATTTGCTTTTTACTTTTTTATATGATGCTTTAGAGACTGTGGCTTTTACACTGAAAAGAGCGCTATCAAATCTATTGAAATCACAGGATATAATATATGCAATGGTATGCAAAACCTGGTATTTTCTTAACATTTGGAATATGAGACATGATTAAAATATTTATGTGTAGTGCTACTTTGTTGGTTATCCCAAATGGTTGTGTATTCCTCTATCAATACACTAAGGCAAAGTGTTTTGCCACAGAGTGCAGAAATATTGAAAATAAGGTTTTCTGCAAAAGAGAGAGTGGGAGGGCAGTACAACTCTATGATATTGGAGAATCTTCGTGATCAGGTCAAAGAAAAGAAACACTCACTACTGCAGGATGCTGCTAACGTGACACTGCAATCAAAGAACCTTCGACGAAACCATGTGTGATGCATTAATCGCAAACGATGATGTAAAAAACCGTCAAAAAAGATGCAAAACGTTAGCGATGGCGGATACATCAAACATAGTTTGGATTTTAGTTGTGTGTGCGATACGGGGCATACGGTTTAGTTCAATGAACTGTTTGCGATGAGTGATGTCTACTACACAACCTTCTTCTTGTAGACATTGTTGGGCCTCCAAGTGCAGAGGTTTGTAGGACAGTAGCAAATTTCCCTCAAGTGGATGACCTAAGGTTTGATCTCCATCTTCGGGGCTCCATGATCATCATCGTCACTGGCATGACACCATGATCTCCATCATCATGATCTCCATCATCGTGTCTTCATGAAGTTGTCTCGCCAACTATTACTTCTACTACTATGGCTACCGGTTAGCAATAAAGTAAAGTAATTACATGGCGTTGTTTAATGACACGCAGGTCATACAATAAATTAAGACAACTCCTATGGCTCCTACCGGTTGTCATACTCATCGACATGCAAGTCGTGATTCCTATTACAAGAACATGATCAATCTCATACATCACATATCATTCATCACATTCTTCTTGGCCATATCACATCACATAGCATACCCTGTAAAAACAAGTTAGATGTCCTCTAATTGTTGTTTGCATGTTTTACGTGGCTGCTATGGGTTTCTAGCAAGAATGTTTCTTACCTACGCAAAACCACAGCGTGATATGCCAATTGCTATTTACCCTTCATAAGGACCCTTTTCATCGAATCCGTTCTGACTGAAGTGGGAGAGACTGGCACCCGCTAGCCACCTTATGCACCAAGTGCATGTCTGTCGGTGGAACCTGTCTCACGTAAGAGTACGTGTAAGGTCAGTCCGGGCCGCTTCATCCCACAATACCGTCGAAACAAGATTGGACTAGTAACGGTAAGCATATTGAACAAAATCAACGCCCACAACTACTTTGTGTTCTACTCGTGCAAAGAATCTACGCAATAGACCTAGCTCATGATGCCACTGTTGGGGAACGTAGCAGAAATTCAAAATTTTCCTACGAGTCACCAAGATCTATCTATGGAGAGACTAGCAACAAGGGGAAGGAGAGTGCATCTACATACCCTTGTAGATCGCTAAGCGGAAGCGTTCAAGAGAACGTGGTTAAAGGAGTCGTACTCGTCGTGATCCAAATCACCGGAGATCCTAGTGCCGAACGGACGGCACCTCCGCGTTCAACACACGTACAGCCCGGTGACGTCTCCCATGCCTTGATCTAGCAAGGAGAGAGGGAGAGGTTGAGGAAGACTCCATCCAGCAGCAGAACAACGGCGTGGTGGTGGTGGAGGAGCGTGGTGATCCAGCAGGGCTTCGCCAAGCACCGCGAGATATGAGGAGAAAGAGAGGTAGGGCTGCGCCAACAGGAGAAGAACTTTGTGTGTTGGGTTGCTCCTATGCCTCCACTATATATAGGGGGAGAGGGGGGCTGCGCCCCCACCTAGGGTTCCACCCCTAGGGGCGGCGGCCAGCCCAAAACCAATCTAGGGTGCGGCCAAGGGGGGGAAGAGGGGAAACTTGCCCCCCAAGTTAGGTGGGTGCGCCCCCTTCCCCAAACCCTAGGCGCCTTGGGCCCTTGTGCAGGGGCGCACCAGCCCACCTGGGGCTGGTCCCCTCCCACACTTGGCCCATGCAGCCCTCTGGGGATGGTGGCCCCACTTGGTGGACCCCCGGGACCCTCCCGGTGGTCCCGGTACGTTACCGATAAAAACCGAAACTTTTCCGGTGACCAAAACAGGACTTCCCATATATAAATCTTTACCTCCGGACCATTCCGGAACTCCTCGTGATGTCCGGGATCTCATCCGGGACTCCAAACAACATTCGGTAACCACATACAAACTTCCTATATAACCCTAGCGTCATCGAACCTTAAGTGTGTAGACCCTACGGGTTCGGGAACCATGCAGACATGACCGAGACGTTCTCCTGTCAATAACCAACAGCGGGATCTGGATACCCATGTTGGCTCCCACATGTTCCACGATGATCTCATCGGATGAACCACGATGTCAAGGACTCAATCGATCCCGTATACAATTCCCTTTGTCTAACGGTATTGTACTTGCCCGAGATTCGATCGTTGGTATACCAATACCTTGTTCAATCTCGTTACTGGCAAGTCTCTTTACTCGTTCCGTAACACATCATCCTGCGATCAACTCTTTGATCACATTGTGCACATTATGATGATGTCCTACCGAGTGGTCCCAGAGATACCTCTCCGTCACACGGAGTGACAAATCCCAGTCTCGATTCGTGCCAACCCAACAGACACTTTCGGAGATACCCGTAGTGCACCTTTATAGCCACCCAGTTACGTTGTGACATTTGGTGCACCAAAGCATTCCTACGGTATCCGGGAGTTGCACAATCTCATGGTCTAAGGAAATGATACTTGACATTAGAAAAGCTTTAGCATATGAACTACGATCTTTGTGCTAGGCTTAGGATTGGGTCTTGTGTTGGAAATATTCCCTAGAGGCAATAATAAAAGTATTATTATATTTCATTGTTCATGATAATTGTCTTTTATTCATGCTATAACTGTATTATCCGGAAATCGTAATACACGTGTGAATACATAGACCTCAATATGTCCCTAGTGAGCCTCTAGTTGACTAGCTCGTTGTGATCAACAGATAGTCATGATTTCCTGGCTATGGACATTGGATGTCGTTGATAACGGGATCACATCATTAGGAGAATGATGTGATGGACAAGACCCAATCCTAAGCATAGCACAAAGGTCGTTTAGTTCGTTTGCTAGAGCTTTGCCAATGTCAAGTATCTCTTCCTTAGACCATGAGATCGTGTAACTCCCGGATACCGTAGGAGTGCCTTGGGTGTATCAAACGTCACAACGTAACTGGGTGACTATAAAGGTGCATTACAGGTATCTCCGAAAGTAGCTGTTGGGTTGACACGGATCGAGACTGGGATTTGTCACTCCGTATGACGGAGAGGTATCTCTGGGCCCACTCGGTAATGCATCATCATAATGAGCTCAAGGTGACCAAAGTGTTGGCCATGAGATCATGCATTACGGTACGAGTAAAGTGACTTGCCGGTAACGAGACTGAACAAGGTATTGGGATACCGACGATCGAGTCTCGGGCAAGTAACGTACCGATTGACAAAGGGAATTGTATACAGGGTTTGATCGAATCCTCGACATCGTGGTTCATCCGATGACAACATCGAGAAGCATGTGGGAGCCAACATGGGTATCCAGATCCCGCTGTTGGTTATTGACCGGAGAACGTCTCGGTCATGTCTACATGTCTCCCGAACCCGTAGGGTCTACACACTTAAGGTTCGATGACGCTAGGGTTATAAAGGAAGTTTGTATGTGGTTACCGAATGTTGTTCGGAGTCCTGGATGAGATCCCGGACGTCACGAGGAGTTCCGGAATGGTCCGGAGGTAAAGATTTATATATGGGAAGTCCTATTTTGGCCACCGGAAAATGTTCGGGATTTTTCGGTATTGTACCGGAAGGTTCTAGAAGGTTTTGGAGTGGGGCCCACCTGCATGGGGGGACCCACATGAACGTGAGTAGTGGGGGAAAGGCCCCACATCCCTGGTCAAGGCGCACCAAGATCCCCCCTTAGAAGGAATAAGATCATATCCCGAAGGGATAAGATCAAGATCCCTAAAAAGGGGGGATAACAATCGGTGGGGAAGGAAATGATGGGATTTCTTTCCTCCCACCTTGGCCAACGCCCCAATGGACTTGGAGGGCAAGAAACCAGCCCCTCCACCCCTATATATAGTGGGGAGGCGCATGGGAGCTTAACACAAGCCAAGGCGCAGCCCCTCCCCTCCCCAACACCTCTCCTCCTCCGTATATGCTTGGCGAAGCCCTGTCGGAGTACTGCTGCACCAACTACACCACGCCGTCGTGCTGCCGTTGGTGCAATCTTCCTCAACCTCTCCTTCCCCCTTGCTGGATCAAGAAGGAGGAGACGTCTCCCGTCCCGTACGTGTGTTGAACGCGGAGGTGCTGTCCGTTCAGCACTTGGACATCGGTGATCCGAATCACGTTCGAGTACGACTCCATCATCACCATCCCCTTGGCTAGCTTCCGCTCGAGATCTACAAGTGGTATGTAGATGCAAACTCTCTCCCTTGACTCGTTGCTTAGATGAACTCATAGATGGATCTTGGTGAAACCGTAGGAAAAATTTTAATTTTCTGCAACGTTCCCCAACAGTGGCATCATGAGCTAGGTCTATGCGTAGTTCTCTTTGCACGAGTAGAACACAATTTTGTTGTGGGCGTGGATTTTGTCATCTTACTTGCCTCTACTAGTCTTTTCTTGCTTCGGCGGTATTGTGGGATGAAGCGGCCCGGACCAACCTTACACGTACGCTTACGTGAGACCGGTTCCACCGACTGACATGCACTAGTTGCATAAGGTGGCTGGCGGGTGTCTGTCTCTCCCACTTTAGTTGGAGCGGATTCGATGAAAAGGGCCCTTATGAAGGGTAAATAGAAGTTGACAAAATCACGTTGTGGTCATTCGTAGGTAAGAAAACGTTCTTGCTAGAACCCAATTGCAGCCACGTAAAAGATGCAACAACAATTAGAGGACGTCTAACTTGTTTTTGCAGCGATTGATCATGTGATGTGATATGGCCAGAAGTTGTGATGAATGATGAATTGTGATGTATGAGATCATGTTCTTTGTAATAGGATTCACGACTTGCATGTCGATGAGTATGACAACCGGCAGGAGCCATAGGAGTTGTCTTTATTTTTTGTATGACCTGCGTGTCATTGAAGAACGCCATGTAACTCACTTTACTTTATTGCTAAACGCGTTAGCCATAGAAGTAGAAGTAGTCGTTGGTGTGACAACTTCATGAAGACACGATGATGGAGATCATGATGATGGAGATCATGGTGTCAAGCCGGTGACAAGATGATCATGGAGCCCCGAAGATGAAGATCAATGGAGCTATATGATATTGGCCATATCATGTCACAACTATATAATTGCATGTGATGTTTATTATGTTTATGCATCTTGTTTACTTAGGACGACGGTAGTAAATAAGATGATCCCTTAAAAAAATTTCAAGAAGTGTTCTCCCCTAACTGTGCACCGTTGCTACAGTTCGTCGCTTCTAAGCACCACGTGATGATCGGGTGTGATGGATTCTTACGTTCACATACAACGGGTGTAAGACAGTTTTACACAGCGAAAACACTTAGGGTTAACTTGACGAGCCTAGAATGTGCAGACATGGCCTCGGAACACGGAGACCGAAAGGTCGAACACGAGTCGTATGGAAGATACGATCAACATGAGAATGTTCACCGACGATGACTAGTCCGTCTCACGTGATGATCGGACACGGCCTAGTCGACTCGGATCGTGTAACACTTAGATGACTAAAGGGATGTCTAATCTGAGTGGGAGTTCATAATTTGATTAGAACTTAATTATCATGAACTTAGTCTAAAACCTTTGCAAATATGTCTTGTAGATCAAATGGCCAACGCTCATGTCAACATGAACTTCAACGCGTTCCTAGAGAAAACCAAGCTGAAAGATGATGGCAGCAACTATACGGACTGGGTCCGGAACCTGAGGATCATCCTCATAGCTGCCAGGAAACAATATGTCCTAGAAGGACCGCTAGGTGACGCTCCCAGAGAACCAAGACATTATGAATGCTTGGCAAACTCGCGCTGATGATTACTCCCTCGTTCAGTGCGGCATGCTTTACAGCTTAGAACCGGGGCTCCAAAAGCGTTTTGAGCATCACGGAGCATATGAGATGTTCGAAGAGCTGAAACTAGTTTTCCAAGCTCATGCCCGGGTCGAGAGATATGATGTCTCCGACAAGTTCTACAGTTGTAAGATGGAGGAAAACAGTTCTGTCAGTGAGCACATCCTGAAGATGTCTGGGTTGCACAACCGTATGACCCAGCTGAACATTAACCTCCCAGATGAGGCGGTCATTGACAGAATCCTCCAGTCGCTCCCACCAAGCTACAAGAGCTTTTTGATGAACTACAACATGCAGGGGATGGAAAAGACCATTCCTGAAGTGTTCTCGATGCTGAAGTCAGCAGAGGCTGAAATCAAGAAAGAACATCAAGTGTTGATGGTCAATAAGACCACTAAGTTCAAGAAGGGCAAGGGTAAGAAGAACTTCAAGAAGGACGGCAAGGAGGTTGCCGTGCCTGGTAAGCCAGTTACCGGGAAGAAGTCAAAGAATGGACCTAAGCCTGAGACTGAGTGCTTTTATTGCAAGGGGAAGGGTCACCGGAAGCGGAACTGCCCCAAATACTTAGCAGATAAGAAGGCCGGCAAAACCAAAGGTATATTTGATATACATGTAATTGATGTGTACCTTACCAGTGCTCGTAGTAACTCCTGGGTATTTGATACCGGTGTCGTTGCTCATATTTGTAACTCACAGCAGGAGCTGCGGAATAAACGGAGACTGGCGAAGGACGAGGTGACTATGCGCGTCGGGAATGGTTCCAGAGTCGATGTGATCGCTGTCGGCACGCTGCCTCTACATTTACCTACGGGATTAGTTTTGAACCTTAATAATTGTTATTTAGTGCCAAGTTTGAGCATGAACATTGTATCTGGATCTCGTTTAATACGAGATGGCTACTCATTTAAGAGTGAGAATAATGGTTGTTCGATTTATATGTGAGATATGTTTTATGGTCATGCTCCGATGGTCAATGGTTTATTCTTAATGAATCTCGAGCGTAATATTACACATGTTCATAGTGTATATGCCAAAAGATGTAAAGTTGATAACGATAGTCCCACATACTTGTGGCACTGCCGCCTTGGTCACATTGGTGTCAAGCGCATGAAGAAGCTCAATGCCGATGGACTTTTAGAGTCTCTTGATTATGAATCGTTTGACACGTGCGAACCATGCCTCATGGGCAAGATGACCAAGACTCCGTTCTCTGGAACAATGGAGCGAGCAACCAACTTATTGGAAATCATACATACCGATGTGTGCGGTCCAATGAGCGTTGAGGCTCGCGGAGGATATCGTTATGTTCTCACTCTCACTGATGACTTGAGTAGATATGGGTATGTCTACTTGATGAAACACAAGTCTGAGACCTTTGAAAAGTTCAAGGAATTTCAGAATGAGGTGGAGAATCAACGTGACCGAAAGATAAAGTGCCTACGATCAGATCGTGGAGGAGAATATTTAAGTCACGAATTTGGCACACACTTAAGGAAATGTGGAATCGTTTCACAACTCACGCCGCCTGGAACACCTCAGCGAAACGGTGTGTCCGAACATCGTAATCGCACTCTATTGGATATGGTGCGGTCTATGATGTCTCTTACTGATTTACCGCTATCATTTTGGGGATACGCTCTAGAGACAGCTACATTCACTTTAAATAGGGCACCGTCTAAATCCGTTGAGACGACACCGTATGAATTATGGTTTGGGAAGAAACCTAAGCTGTCGTTTCTAAAAGTTTGGGGATGCGATGCTTATGTCAAGAAACTTCAACCTGAAAAGCTCGAACCCAAGTCGAAAAAATGCGTCTTCATAGGATACCCTAAGGAAACTGTCGGGTATACCTTCTACTTAAGATCCGAGGGCAAAATCTTTGTTGCCAAGAACGGATGCTTTCTGGAAAAAGAGTTTATCTCGAAAGAAGTAAGTGGGAGGAAAGTAGAACTCGATGAAGTACTACCTCTCGAACGGGAAAGTGGTGCAGCTTAGGAAAATGTTCCTGTGATGCCCACACCAACTGAAGAGGAAACCAATGATGATGATCAAGGTACTTCGGATCAAGTTGCTACTGAACTTCGTAGGTCCACAAGGACACGTTCCGCACCAGAGTGGTACGGCAACCCCGTCCTGGAAATCATGTTGTTAGACAACGGTGAACCTTCGAACTATGAAGAAGCGATGGCGGGCCCAGATTCCAACAAATGGCTTGAAGCCATGAAATCCGAGATAGAATCCATGTATGAAAACAAAGTATGGACTTTGACAGACTTGCCCGATGATCGGCGAGCGATAGAAAACAAATGGATCTTAAAGAAGAAGACAGACGCGGATGGTAATGTCACCATCTATAAAGCTCGACTTGTCGCTAAGGGTTATCGACAGGTTCAAGGGATTGACTACGATGAGACATTCTCTCCCGTAGCGAAGCTAAAGTCCGTCCGAATCATGTTAGCAATTGCCGCATACTATGATTATGAGATATGGCAGATGGACGTCAAAACAGCATTCCTTAACGGGCATCTTAAGGAAGAACTGTATATGATGCAGCCGGAAGGTTTTGTCGATCCTAAGAACGCTAATAAAGTATGCAAGCTCCAGCGATCCATTTATGGGCTGGTGCAAGCATCTCGGAGTTGGAATATTCGCTTTGATGAGATGATCAAAGCGTTTGGGTTTATGCAGACTTATGGAGAAGCCTGCGTTTACAAGAAAGTGAGTGGGAGCTCTGTAGCATTTCTCATATTATATGTAGATGACATACTCTTGATGGGAAATAATATAGAATTTCTGGACAACATTAAGGCCTACTTGAATAAGTGTTTTTCAATGAAGGACCTTGGAGAAGCTACTTACATATTAGGCATCAAGATCTATAGAGATAGATCGAGACGCCTCATAGGTCTTTCACAAAGCACATACCTTGATAAGATTTTGAAGAGGTTCAAAATGGATCAGTCCAAGAAGGGGTTCTTGCCTATGTTACAAGGTGTGAGATTGAGCTCGGCTCAGTCACCGACCACGGCAAAAGATAAAGAAGAGATGAGTGTCATCCCCTATGCTTCAGCCATAGGATCTATTATGTATGCCATGCTGTGTACCAGACCTGATGTAAACCTTGCCGTGAGTTTGGTAGCTAGATACCAAAGTAATCCCGGCAAGGAACACTGGACAGCAGTCAAGAATATCCTGAAGTACCTGAAAAGGACAAAGGACATGTTTCTCGTTTATGGAGGAGACGAAGAGCTTGTCGTAAAGGGTTACGTCGACGCTAGCTTCGACTCAGATCCGGATGACTCTAAGTCACAAACCGGATACGTGTATATGTTGAATGGTGGAGCAGTAAGCTGGTGCAGCTGCAAGCAGAGCGTCGTGGCGGGATCTACGTGTGAAACGGAGTACATGGCAGCCTCGGAGGCAGCGCATGAAGCGATTTGGGTGAAGGAGTTCATCACCGACCTAGGAGTCATACCCAATGCGTCAGGGCCAATCAAACTCTTTTGTGACAACACTGGAGCTATTGCCCTTGCCAAGGAGCCCAGGTTTCACAAGAAGACCAGGCACATCAAGCGTCGTTTCAACTCCATCCGTGAAAATGTTCAAGATGGAGACATAGAAATTTGCAAAGTACATACGGATCTGAATGTCGCAGATCCGTTGACTAAACCTCTCTCGCGAGCTAAACATGATCAACACCAGAACTCTATGGGTGTTCGATTCATCACAATGTAACTAGATTGGTGACTCTAGTGCAAGTGGGAGACTGTTGGAAATATGCCCTAGAGGCAATAATAAAAGTATTATTATATTTCATTGTTCATGATAATTGTCTTTTATTCATGCTATAACTATATTATCCGGAAATCGTAATACACGTGTGAATACATAGACCTCAATATGTCCCTAGTGAGCCTCTAGTTGACTAGCTCGTTGTGATCAACAGATAGTCATGATTTCCTGGCTATGGACATTGGATGTCGTTGATAACGGGATCACATCATTAGGAGAATGATGTGATGGACAAGACCCAATCCTAAGCATAGCACAAAGGTCGTTTAGTTCGTTTGCTAGAGCTTTGCCAATGTCAAGTATCTCTTCCTTAGACCATGAGATCGTGTAACTCCCGGATACCGTAGGAGTGCCTTGGGTGTATCAAACGTCACAACGTAACTGGGTGACTATAAAGGTGCATTACAGGTATCTCCAAAAGTAGCTGTTGGGTTGACACGGATCGAGACTGGGATTTGTCACTCCGTATGACGGAGAGGTATCTCTGGGCCCACTCGGTAATGCATCATCATAATGAGCTCAACGTGACCAAAGTGTTGGCCACGAGATCATGCATTACGGTACGAGTAAAGTGACTTGCCGGTAACGAGACTGAACAAGGTATTGGGATACCGACGATCGAGTCTCGGGCAAGTAACGTACCGATTGACAAAGGGAATTGTATACAGGGTTTGATCGAATCCTCGACATCGTGGTTCATCCGATGACAACATCGAGAAGCATGTGAGAGCCAACATGGGTATCCAGATCCCGCTGTTGGTTATTGACCGGAGAACGTCTCGGTCATGTCTACATGTCTCCCGAACCCGTAGGGTCTACACACTTAAGGTTCGATGACGCTAGGGTTATAAAGGAAGTTTGTATGTGGTTACCGAATGTTGTTCGGAGTCCTGGATGAGATCCCGGACGTCACGAGGAGTTCCGGAATGGTCCGGAGGTAAAGATTTATATATGGGAAGTCCTATTTTGGCCATCGGAAAATGTTCGGGATTTTTCGGTATTGTACCGGGAAGGTTCTAGAAGGTTTTGGAGTGGGGCCCACCTGCATGGGGGGACCCACATGAACGTGAGTAGTGGGGGAAAGGCCCCACACCCCTGGTCAAGGCGCACCAAGATCCCCCCTTAGAAGGAATAAGATCATATCCCGAAGGGATAAGATCAAGATCCCTAAAAAGGGGGGATAACAATCGGTGGGGAAGGAAATGATGGGATTTCTTTCCTCCCACCTTGGCCAACGCCCCAATGGACTTGGAGGGCAAGAAACCAGCCCCTCCACCCCTATATATAGTGGGGAGGCGCATGGGAGCTTAACACAAGCCAAGGCGTAGCCCCTCCCCTCCCCAACACCTCTCCTCCTCCGTATATGCTTGGCGAAGCCCTGTCGGAGTACTGCTGCACCAACTACACCACGCCGTCGTGCTGCCGTTGGTGCAATCTTCCTCAACCTCTCCTTCCCCCTTGCTGGATCAAGAAGGATGAGACGTCTCCCGTCCCGTACGTGTGTTGAACGCGGAGGTGCTGTCCGTTCAGCACTTGGACATCGGTGATCCAAATCACGTTCGAGTACGACTCCATCATCACCATCCCCTTGGCTAGCTTCCGCTCGAGATCTACAAGTGGTATGTAGATGCAAACTCTCTCCCTTGACTCGTTGCTTAGATGAACTCATAGATGGATTCTGGTGAAACCATAGGAAAAATTTTAATTTTCTGCAACGTTCCCCAACATCTTGTCCATCACATCATTCTCCTAATGATGTGATCCCGTTATCAACGACATCCAATGTCCATGGTCAGGAAATCATAACCATCTATTGATCAACGAGCTAGTTAACTAGAGGCTCACTAGGGACATGGTGTTGTCTATGTACCCACACATGTATCTGAGTTTCCTATCAATACAATTATAGCATGGATAATAAACGATTATCATGAACAAGGAAATATAATAATAACTATTTATTATTGCATCTAGGGCATATTTCCAACACCATTGTCACCTCAAGTATCCGTGGGCATGATTATACGATATGCATCACACAATCTTAGATTCATCTATTCAACCAACACAAAGTACTTCAAAGAGTGCCCCAAAGTTTCTACCTGAGAGTCAAGACAAAAACGTGTGCCAACCCCTATGCATAGGTTCATAGGCGAAACCCGCAAGTTGATCACCAAAACATACATCAAGTGGATCACGTGATATCCCATTGTCACCACAGATAAGCACGGCAAGACATACATCAAGTGTTCTCAAATCCTTAAAGACTCAATCCGATAAAACAACTTCAAAGGGAAAACTCAATCCATTACAAGAGAGTAGAGGGGGGAGAAACATCATAAGATCCAACTATAATAGCAAAGCTCGCGATACATCAAGATCGTGCCATAGAGAGAACATGAGAGAGAGATCAAACACATAGCTACTGGTACATACCCTCAGCCCCGAGGGAGAACTACTCCCTCCTTGTCATGGAGAGTGCCGGGATGATGAAGATGGCCACCGGTGATGGGTTCCCCCTCCGGCAGGGTGCCAAAACGGGCTCCCGAGAGGTTTTTGGTGGCTACAGAGGCTTGCGGCGGCGGAACTCCCGATCTATTGTGTCCTTCAATGGTTTTAGGGTATATGGGAATATATAAGCGAAAGAAGTCGGTTGGGGGAGCCTCGAGGGGCCCATGAGGGTGGAGGGCGCGCCCCCTATCTCGTGGCTTCCTCGACGCTTCCCTGGCTTGCACTCCAAGTTCCCGGGATTGCTTCTGTTCCAAAAATAACTTTTCTGAAGGTTTCATTCCGTTTGGACTCCGTTTGATATTCCTTTTGTTCAAAACACTGAAATAGGCAAGAAAACAGCAATATGGGCTGGGCCTCCGGTTAATAGATTAGTCCCGAAACTAATATAAAAGTGTATAATAAAGCCGATAAACATCCAAAACAGATAATAATATAGCATGAATGCTTCATATAGATACGTTGGAGACGTATCAGCATCCCCAAGCTTAATTCCTGCTCGTCCCCGAGTAGGTAAATGATAAAAGAAAGAATTTATGAAGTGTGAATGCTAGCAGGTGCACAAGTTTGATCAATGATAATTTCAGTCACCTTTTCTAGCATCATTGTATGTCATAACAGTAGTTCATCTCATAAAACTTCTCACGATCAAGTAACAAGCTACTCACATGTTAAAGCATAGACCATAAACTTTCTTGAAAACTAGCAAACTTCAATCTCAGACATCAAACAATTGCAAATCATCTTATTTTCAGGAAGGGTCTATGTCAGAACTTTGATTTAGCAAACTTCACATACTCAACTATCATATAGTCTTCCATGATTGTTAACACTCACGCAATACTAATGGTTATGGAGTTTTAATCAGACACTGAGAAAGATAGGGGCTTATAGTGTTGCCTCCCAACGTATTCACCTTTGGGTGATGTCAACAATAACAGTTCATGCTAACTTACATCCAATTGGATATATATATATATATATATATATATATATCAGGATCTTTCCAACACGAGGTGCTTGCCAAAGGATAAAATGAAAAAGGGAAAGGTGAAGATCACCTTGACTCTTGCATAAAGTAAAGGACATAAAGTAAAAGATAGGCCCTTTGCAGAGGGAAGCAGAGGTTGTCATGCACTTTTATGGTTGGATGCACAAAATCTTAATTCAAAAGAACGTCACTTTATATTGCCACTTGTATATGGACCTTTATTATGCAGTCCGTCGCTTTTATTGCTTCCATAACAAGATCGTATAAAGCTTATTTTCTTCACACTAATAGATCATACATATTTAGAGAGCAATTTTTATTGCTTGCACCGATGATAACTTACTTGAAGGATCTTACTCAATCTATAGGTAGGTATAGTGGACTCTCATGGCAAAAACTGGGTTTAAGGATATTTGGAAGCACAAGTAGTATATCTACTTGGTGCAAGGAATTTGGCTAGCATGAGGGGGAAAGGCAAGCTCAACATGTTTGAATGATCCATGACAATATACTTTAACTGAGATGTGAGGAAACATAACCCATTACGTTGTCTTCCTTGTCCAACATCAACTCTTTAGCATGTCATACTTAATGAGTGCTCACAATTATAAAAGATGTCCAAGATAGTATATTCATATGTGAAATTTCTCTTCCTTTAATATTCTTTCATGAATTGTTCAAATGACCAATACAATGCTTGCTAACCTTCAATAAATTTACAACCTCTACTTCTTAGATGTGAAGTCATTACTCCCCATGGGATAAGCAAATGAAACATATATAATTTAAAGATTTATGACATTCAACTCATTCAACCATTTACTCATAGGATATAAGTGAAGCACACGAGTAAATGACAAACTACTCAAAAAAGATATGAGTGAAGATCAATGAGTAGCTAAATAATTATGTAACTATGTGAAGACTCTCTCTCATTTAAGAATTTCAGATCTTGGTATTTTATTCAAACAGCAAACAAAACAAAATAAAATGACATTGCAAGGATAGCACAACTCATGTGAAGAGGCAAAAACTTAGGCTCAACTGATACTAACCGATAGTGGTTGAAGAGGAAAGGTGGGATGCCTACCGGGGCATCCCCAAGCTTAGATGCTTGAGACTTCTTGAAATATTATCTTGGGGTGCCTTGGGCATCCCCAAGCTTGAACTTTTGTGTCTCCTTAATTCCTCTCATATCATGGTTTCTCTTTTTATCAAAAGCTTCATCCACACCAAAACTCAACAAGAACTCGTGAGATATGTTAGTATAAACCAATGCAAGACCTTATCATTTTCTGCTGTAACAAATCACTAAAATTATTATTCAACATTGCATACTAAATGCCTCTGCATATTTAATACTTCTATCCTCAAATATAATCATAAACAAGCAAACATACGCAAACAATGCAAACATAACAGCAATCTGCCAAAACAGTACAGTCTTTGCAAGTTTATGATCAAGTTTATCTATGAGAAATATTTGAATCTCCTCTGAATTCTTTTATGTATGATTGATTATCTTTGCAAGTCTCTTCGAATTATCAGTTTGGTTTGGCCTACTAGATTGATCTTTCTTGCCATGGGAGAAGTGCTTAGCTTTGGGTTCAATCTTGCGGTGTCCTTACCCAGTGACAATAGGGGTTGCAAGGCACGTATTGTATTGTTGACATCGAGGATAAAAAGATGGGGTTTATATCATATTGCATGAGTTTATCCCTCTACATCATGTCATCTTTCTTAATGCGTTACTCTGTTCTTATGAACTTAATACTCTAGATGCATGCTAGATAGCAGTCGATGTGTGGAGTAATAGTAGTAGATGCAGGCAGGAGTCAGTCTACTTGTCACGGACGTGATGCCTATATACATGATCATGCCTAGATAATCTCATAATTATTCGCTTTTCTATCAATTGCTCGGCAGTAATTTGTTCACCCACCGTAATAATTATGCTATCTTGAGAGAAGCCACTAGTGAAACCTATGGCCCCCGGGTCTATCTTTTATCATATAAGCTTTCAATCTACTTTTATTTGCATCTTTACTTTTCCAATCTATATTATAAAATTCCAAAAATATATTTATCTTATCATACTATCTCTATCAGATCTCACTTTCGCAAGTGGCCTTGAAGGGATTGACAACCCCTTTATTGCGTTGGTTGCGAGTTCTTTGTTTGTTTGTGTAGGTGCGTGGGACTTTTGAGGGGCCTCCTACTGGATTGATACCTTGTTTCTCAAAAACTGAGGGAAATACTTACGCTACTATTGCTGCATCACCCTTTCCTCTTCAAGGAAAACCAACGCAAGCTCAAGACATAGCAGGTAGCAAGGCACGCATGTATCGTTGCTATTAACAATAAAAATATGGGGTCTGTTCCTACATGAATAGATCTTGTCTACATCATGTCATCGTTCTTATTGCATTACTCCGTTTCTCCATTGAACTTAATACACTAGGTGCATGCTGGATAGCGGTCGATGTGTGGAGTAATAGTAGTAGATGTAGGAAGGAGATAGTCTACTAATCTTGGGCATGATGCCTATATACATGATCATTGCCTTGGATATCGTCATAATTATTTGCTTTTCTATCAATTGCCCAACAGTAATTTGTTTACCTACCGTATGTTATTTTCTCGAGAGAAGCCACTAGTAAAATCTACGGCCCCCGGGTCTATTTTTTATCATATTATTTCAGATCTATTATTCCAAAAAACCAAAAATGCCTTGATGCACTTTTTCTTTCTTTATTTTATTTTGTGTTTTTGCAAGATCTATTTCTCCAATCTCATACAATTTAATCTATCTTTTTACCATGGAGGGATTGACAACCCCTCTTACGCGTTGGGTTGCAAGTATTTGTTCTTTGTGTGCAGGTACCGTTTACATAGTGTTGCTTAGTTATCCTACTGGATTGATAATCTTGGTTTCATAACTGGGGGAAATACTTACCGTTGTTGTGTTGCATCACCCTTTCTTCTTCAAGGAAAAAACCAACGCAGGTACAAGCAATCACTCCTCTATTGCCCTTTCCTGTCTAGAATTCCAGCTACCAGGAATCTCCACTTCATGCGAAACTTGCAAAATAAGAGAGAAAGGGCATAATAATTGTATCATAATGTGAAATAACAGTCCATAATGCAATAAATATCAACATAAAAACATGATGCAAAATGGATATATCAACTCCCCCATTCTTAGAGCTCGCTTGTACTCAAGCGAAAGCCAAAATCGATAAGCATGACCACATGTTAAGAGAGAGAGAGAGAGAGAGAGAGAGAGAGAGAGAGGTGTCGATAAAAATAAAATACGAACATGGAAGCATCATGGTCATTATCATAACAACAATATATCATCATAAAACTTTTCATGCTAGAGTAACAATTCATTCACAATCTAAAGTATGGAACATAAACTTTATTGGAAACTAACAAACTATGTTCTTAGTAATTGAAGCAATCACAATCCATCATATTTTAAGAAAGAGTCTATGTAAGAACTTTGTTTTGCAAGTTCACATACTCAACCATCATATAGTCTTCTATGATTGCTGACACTCAAGGCATATTTATAGAGCAAAGGTCTCAGTCAGACACATAGGAAGATAGGGGCTTAGGGCTTCGCCTCCCAACTTATTTACCTCAAGGGTATTGTCAACAATAATAACTCACAATCACCTACATCCAACTAGATATATGTGTGAATCTATCTACCACATGATGCTTGCCACTAAAGAGTTCATAGAGAGGAATAGGAACAACCACTATTGACTCTTGCATAAAAGTAAATACATGAAAGTAAAAGATAGGCCCTTCGCAGAGGGAATCAGAGGTTGTCATGCGCTTTTTTGTTTTTGAATGTGCAAACTCTTAATGTAAAGGAACCTCTCTTTATGTTGCCTCTTGTGATAGCAACCTTTATTATGCAGTCCGTCGCTTTTATTTCTTCACCATCACAAGTTCGTACAAAGCTTATCCCTTGCAATAAAAGATCATACATATTTATGGGGATTTTTTTATTGCTTTTGCACTAATGACAGCTTACTTGAAGGGTCTTATTCAATTCATAGGTAGATATGGTGGACTCTCATGACATGAAACTGGGTTTAAGGGTTTTGGATGCACAAGTAGTATCTCTACTTAGTGCGAATTTTTGCTAGCAAAAGTTCCTAGACAAGCACCATGTGTTAGGAGAGCCACAACAATATAACTTCTATGTGAATGTAAACAACCATAACTCATTACATTGTCTTCCTTGTCTAACGTCAACAAATTGATATAAAGCACCTCTCCCGCTGGAGATAAATCAATCTAGTTGGCCAAACCAAACGGATAGATCAAAGAGAAATACAAAGCTATAACAATCATGCATAATAAATTTCAGCAAAGACTCAGTTACTTCAATGAATAATCTGATCATAAACCCACAATTCATTGGATCCCAGCAAACACACCGCAAAAGAAGATTACATCAGATAGAACTCCATGGAGACCATGGAGAACTTTGTATTGAAGATCAAAGAGAGGGAAGAAGCCATCTAGCTACTGGCTATGGACCCGTAGGTCTGTGGTAAACTACTCACACGTCATTGGAGGGCATCACGGTTGATGCAGGAGCCCTTGGTGATCGATTTGCCCTCTGACAGAGTATCAGAAAAGGCCTCCAGATGAGATCGTGGAAGAATAGAAGCTTGTGGCGGCGGGAAAAGTGTTTCAGGTGTCTCTCTATTGGTTTCGGGATTTTATGGAAATTTATGGAGTTGGAATTACGTTAATCAGAGCTCTGTGGGTCCCATAAGCTCAGTGGGCGCCCCTTGGGGGTGATAACCCACAAGTATAGGGGATCGCGATAGTTTTGAGGGTTGTATTTCACCCAAATTTATTGATTCGACACAAGGAGAGCTCAATAATTTTTATGGGCCGCAAAAGTTGAGTATTCAATTCAACCACAACTGGGAAATAATATCTCTGCAACAAAGTGTTTAGTAGCACAATAGTTTGATAGTTTTGATAGTAGCAGTAACAGTAGCAATAGTAATAGGAACAGTAACAGAAGCAGTTTGCGATAATTGTAACAGCTGCAACAATAGCGACTTAGCAAAGATCAATATGATAAAAGCGTAGGCATTGGATTAGCGATTTGTATTGGTTGATATCTATCATATAATAGTCATAGCCAGAGCGATACACAATTTTTCCAATTTATCAATTCAATGTAGGCGTGTATTTCGTATATAGTCATATGTGCTTATAATAAGAACTTGCATGATATCTTTTATCCTACCCTCCCGTGGCAGCGAGATCCATAAGGAAATCTAAGGGATATTAAAACATCCTTTTAATAAAGAACTGGAACAAAGCATTAACACATGGTGAATATATGAACTCCTCGAATTACAGTCATCCCCGGAGAGTATCCAAATTATTCACCTTAAGGTATACTGATTAGAACAATAACAAGTGCATACAACTAGCATATAGGATCAAGAACTCAAATATATTGATGATAACATAGAGGGTTCATATCTGAACCATGACACTCGGTCCCTAGTGGCAAGCATTAAGCATAGCAAAGTCATAGCAACATCAATCTCAGAACATAATGGATACTAGGGATCGAGCCCTAACAAATTGACTCGGTTATATGAAAAATCTCATCCAACTTCATCACCATCGAGCAAACCTACGAAGGAATTACTCACTCCTGATGGTGAGCGTCATGGAATTGTTGATGAAGAAGGGTTCATGAGGAGGACGACAACGAATGCCCCCCTCCCCGGAGCCCCGAACGGACTCCAGATCAGCTTTGCTGATGAAGAACGAGAGGTGGCGATGGCTCCGTATCGTAAAACGCGATGATTCCTTCTCTGTCATTTTTCCTCCGCGAGATGGTACTTATAAAGTTGGAGTTAGGGCTAACGGAGGTCCGTGGGACCCATGAGCTCACAGGGCGCGCCCTATGGGTGCGCCCCTGAGCTCATGGCTCCCTGATGGCCCTCTTCAGTAGATCTTTTTGCCAATAATTTTTATAGATTCTGAAAATATTCTCCATAAATTTTTAGCCCAATCTAAGAACTTTTATTTATGCACAAAAATAACACCATGGTAGTTCTGCTGAAAATATCGTCAGTCCGGGTTAGTTTCATTTAAATCATGCAAATTAGAGTAAAAAATAAGAGCAAAAGTGTTTGGAAAAGTAGATACGTTCAAGATGTATCAACTCCCCCAAGCTTAACTCATTGCTTGTCCTCAAACAATTTAGTTGAGAAACAGAAAAAGATAAAGAAAAACTTTTATAAACTCATTGGCCGGTTCACGGATTGCCATTAAAAAGGACGCATTGGGGGCGACTGGGCAGGGGCCGACGCAGCGAGGGCGGTGCGGGCTAGAGCGTGTCAGGCGATCAGGGGGCAAAAAGATTGTGGAAGGGTCGCGAGCGGTGGAGTGGATTGGCCGGTCCACAGATTGCCATTAAAAATGGGACAGGTCAGGGGTGGCTAGGTGGCTGACAGGCGGGCCCTTCCACGCATGCAGATTATATGGGGCCAGTGTGAAGCCGCTGGATGGTCGACATGTGGGCCGATGGTGGACGAGAGGACGCATACACATCCATCAAGTGTCCGCCTGGACGCAAATCGATGCCCAAATTTGTGTCGGATTTGCGATGAGGTGGACACGAGACGAACATTATTTTGCTCATAGCTGGATGACTCAAACTGGTATCAAACGCCCATGTAGGTGGACTGATAAAAAAACCAATCCATCTGAACGCCTCAAACAGGCCTCCAACATTTGGACTATTCACAGCTGAAACATAGGGCGAATATAGGGCCGGACGACGTGAACACGTGTGTACTGCAACAAAAAACGAAATGATTGGATGGCCGGGGGTTACGGACGACGTGAGCCCGTGTGTAGTGCACCAACGGTTCGTTTGCATCCACACAAACCCCTGCCCAAAGAAGTAACGGAAGGTGATCCAACAGAAAGGGCGCATGCGCAAGTTGTTTCCATGGCGATGGCGACCAACGCCTTGTCAGTTCGTCATCTTTACCGTTAGTTGTTTTCTTGTACGATAAACAGATATCACCGGTATCTCCGGGAGGCGCGCCGCCGACTGCCAGGAGGCCGGGAGAGGCACCGACGGACCAACGCGACGCGGGGCGCCGCGCGAGGAGAGCCGCGCAACGTGGGGAGGGCCCCCCGCCGCCGCCACAATGCGAGCTTCGCTCGGTGGTGGCTTCTGGCGGTGGCGAGGGGAGTAGCCGGAGGAGGGGGGCTGCCGCCCGTGTCGCCTAACCTAGGCGACGCGGCGGCCAGGCTCTGCTTTAGGCGTTCGCCTGGACGCAAATCAGTGCCCAAATTTGCGCAGGATTTGCGCGGACACGAGACGTACATTTTTTTGCTCCTGAGCGCACCTATTGGGTTGTGATATTTGTCCATTTCGATCCATACGAACATGAGCGGACCAAATACGGTCATGAGTTGGAGTTGATCTTAGAGCATCCATAGCTGGATGACTCAAACTGGTATCAAACGCCGTGTGAGTGGACTGGTCAAAAAACCGATCCATCTAAACGACTCAAACATGTCTCAAACATTTGGACTATCCTGCGAAGGACGAATATAGGGCCCGACGACGTGAACACGTGTGTACTGCAACAAAAACGAAATGATTTGGATGGCCGGGGGTTACGGACGACGTGAGCCCGTGTGTACTGCACCAACGGTTCGCTTGCATCCACACAAACCCCTGCCTAAAGAAGTAACGGAAGGTGATCGAAAAGAAAAGGCGCATGCGCAAGTTGTTTCCAGTGGCGATGGCGACCAACGCCTTGTCAGTTCGTCATCTTTACCGTTAGTTGTTTTCCTGTACTTATAAACATATATCACCGGTAGCCCGGCAACACGATAATCTTCATCTACCTTGGTGTCGCAGCAGTCATCGGCCGGTCGGTACTGTTCGGCTTGACCTGATTTTACCTGACAAGCAGCACTATCGATGGATCGTTCTGGGCAGGCAAGTACATACTGCTCTCGGGCCTTTCGCCCTTATCCACGCAGAATTTGCTGCCTTTCTCGCTTTCATGGAAATTCCGAACCAAAGGCAGAAAAGAGTTGTGCCGAAAAGGAAATAATCCAGGGAAGCTTTACTTGTTCCCTTTGCACTACAGGGACTTCAATTTCTAGGAGCAATTGCAGACAAAGGATTGATGGAATATGCAAAGGCCAAGCCGGATGGACCCCCAAGACATTCGTCCCCAGCGCAGCGCAGCGGCGCCCACACCGATTATCAGAGGAAATCACCGCAAGAAACCAAAAAGAAATTAACTCCCATCCCAATCGTGCGCGCAGGTGGTGCACGGCCTGCCACGGAGACGATCGCTGGAAGCATGTTTCTGCCTGCGTGCGTGCGTGCGTGCGTGCGTGTTATCTCAGACTCAGAGACAAGGAAGAGATCCAGCATCGTCTCCGGCGCCGGTGGCCATGGAGCGTATTTTGTCTGGACTAAAATGCAGCCGACAGTCTAACATGGGTTAGTTTGAGATTTGAGTTAGTCTCCGGCGCCGGTAGCCAAGGAGCGTGACGCCGAACGCACTGACATGATGCGGCCATGCCGGGGGCGGCCGAGGCTGCTAGAACAAGTGAATTTAAAATCGAGACAGATACACGTGGCAGCGAAGCAGAGGAGCAGCACGCAGTTTGAGGCGATTGGGAAGATCCGAGTAGACGTATCGCGCGTCCGTCTGGGGCGGGGGATGGCACGTGGTTGGCCGGTTGGCTGCAAGTCGGCAACTTGCAGCAAGGGGACTCTGAAGCCTGATGAACGACGGCATGGGATGTCATCAAAACAAACAAACGACGGCATGGGACGCAACAACAACTTGTAGCAAAGTACCAGGCTTCCGTGCACATCCGCCCAGGTGATGTCGATCCCAAAAGCCACTCATCGTTGTGCTTCGTTTTATTTCTTTTGACAGTGACACATTCATTGTTTTTGTAGGCAATATCCCATTCATTGTGTTTTTTAGCACAACCCACTCACCGTTGAAAATGGAGACTTTCTTTTCTAGGGGAAACCAAGTTTTATTTATCAAAAACAACAAGTTGTGCGATACAAGTTGGCTCATGGGATTGACCAAACCACACGTGTCGTTCCGGTCATAACGAGAGATAAAACTTGGTTAACTTATGAGCTTCTACGCTAACATCACGACTTTCATAAGTAAACTTACATTGAAACAGACTAGAGTATAAATGAATCTTAAGAATAATTGCTCCTAACTCTCTCTGGAGTTGTTGTTGATGTCCAAGACAACTTGCTTTGCGATGCTATGATAACGCGCTGGAGTTGGAGATCTTCTGCTAGTGCAAGGGCCTCCCGACAAGCTATGGCCTCCAACGTGGCCGGATCATCTACTCCACCTTGACCAAGGAAGAACTCCAGAGAAAATTACCGTTCCTTTCAGTGGTGCTTTTGGTCGCTATGAAGTTGATCCACCGATACCGATGCCTTGTGTCGCTGCTGGTTTCTTTTCAATCATCTCCAACTCCTGGATGTATCTTTCAACGAATGAGTGAATTGACTGCGGGTTCTCAAAGACTCCCTCATGAATTGCTTTTTATCTAGCAGTTCATAATGCCCACAAAGTGAATGTCAGTAAGACAAACAATCCATGAGGTAGCGCCTCCATAAGGGTTATCAGCCAACACTTCGCATTTGACTCGGTTGTTGATGTTTTTTTATGTGCTAGCTCCTCATCTATCAAGCCCAGGTGCATCTAGACATTGTGTAATCAAGAAGTGAATGTCTCCACTAGTCAAGAGAGCACCACATAACCCGCAAGAAGAGGTGGTTGACGTGTGTGTGAGCTCTTACATCCTCAGTTGGAAGTGAATGCTTAGATAACCTCCAAAGAAGCATCCTCACCTTGCCCGGGACTTGTGTTTTCCATAATGTTTTTCATGATCCTTCATCTCTGTTAGTGCTCGACGATCTAGCGTTCCCATCAAGCCAAGCTTCACGTCGAAGCTTTGTTTGCCACTAACATCTTGTAAGCTGATTTAACAGTGAAGCACCCATTCCGTTCAAAGTTCCAGGACCAGAAATCCAGTACCCCATAATTACATGTGCGTCCATGGGCATGAAAATCTGTTCGACGCGCTGTTTGTACCAGGATGCAGAAGTGCTAAAGGTTTAATGTTGAAAATGGAGACTTGTATTTAGGTTTTCGTTCGTGGTCACGGGCTCACGTCAAAGCAAGCGTGGATTTATTGTTGCCGGGGCCGGCTCTATGTTTCGGGACTTGTTGCCCCGTCTCCTGCTGGGCACACTTATGTCTCGGCTGACGCGAGACAGTACGGCATCTCGCTTCAGGCAGCTGCCCGTGGGCTGGCCTAGCGCGGACAGGCCTTCGGCTTTTTTAAATTCCTTTTTTAATATAATCTTGCATTTCTTTATTTATTTATTTTTTACTTTTGCATGCATTTAAAAATATTCTGGATATGTCTATTATAAAATTAAATTTGTATACAAAACTGGAAACATTTAATCATGCATTAGAAAGATGTTAAACATGTATAGAAAACATATAGCTAATGTATACGAAAATTCTATAACGTGTATGGAGAAAATATACATGAAAAAATATGTGAAAAAAATGTTAATCATGTATTTACAAATGGTTATATGTATATATAAAAAAATGTACAATGTCTATGGGAAGAGTAAACTTCAAAAAATGTTACTCATGTATTTAAAAAATGTTAAATGTGTATATAAAAATATTTCCGGTGCATACACAAAATTTATAATGTGTATGTAAAAAAGTGACATAAAAATTACATGTCTTAAAAAATATTAATTGTGTATTTCAAAAATCTTAAACATGTATATAAAAAATGTTCCTATTATACTAAAAAGTACTATGTATATGAAAAAAGTAGACATCAAAAAATATATGTTTAAAAGTGCTAATCAAGTATTTGAATAATGTTAAGCATGTCTATAAAAATATTTCTGATATACAGAAAAAATGTACGATGTGTATGTAAAAAATTAGACATAAATAATATATGTCTTCAAAAGTGTTACTCATATATAAATAATGTTCCTGATGTATACAAAAAAGTGCAGTGTATAAAAAAAGTAGACATAAAAAATTATATGTTTCAAAAAATGTTAATCATGTATTTGAATAAGGTTAAACGTGTATATAGAAGTGTTTCTGATATATATAAAAAATGCACAATGTGTATGTAAAAAAGTAGACATAAAAAGTACACTCCCTCCGTCCGAAAAAACTTGTCCATGCAATTTTGCAAAAAACCCTTCATCTTTTAAACTCATGCTAATCAGCACCCTCTACTTCTTCCTCCTTCCGCTATCGTCCGCACGCACCGTGGTCGCCCCAGCCACCGTCGGCACCCGCCATAGGGACCATGGCACGACGATGGCCAACCTGCGCCACCGCACGAACCTTAGTTGCCCCTACCCACCCTTATTATGTTATGCCTCAAATTCAAGTATAAAGAGAAAGGCTAACTTCAGACTCACTATGCTTCGCTTCAGCCCATCGCCGGTAGGATCAGTATTGACCTAGGTCACCTGTGTTATATATACCTCTTGTAAGCCGCTACACGGGATAAGTTGATCAGTTATAAATCCCCGGCATTTGTAACCTCCCCCGGTATGGTGAAGTTTGGTTGGCTGAAGCCCGTGGTTTTTCCCCCTTCGTCTTGGAGGGGTTTTCCACGTAAAATCGTGTGTCCCCTGCTTGTTTTTGTTCTTCGTCGAGTTGATATCTAACAACCTGTGCCGCCCGTACGGAGATAAGTTGCGCCACCCGCACGGAGGGGAGCTGTGCCGCTGGCCACCTACTCCTCCGCGGCGACCACCTCGACGGGCGATGGAGCCACGGCTGAAGGGTGCTAAAGGAAATATGCCCTAGAGGCAATAGTAAAGTTATTATTTATTTCCTTTCATGATAAATGTTTATTATTCATGCTAGAATTGTATTAACCGAAAACTTAGTACATGTGTGAATACATAGACAAAACATATTGTCCCTAGTATGCCTCTACTTGACTAGCTCATTTATCAAAGATGATTATGTTTCCTAACCATAGACATGAGTTGTCATTTGATGAACGGGATCACATCATTAGAAGAATAATGTGATGGACATGACCCATCCGTTAGCTTAGCATTATGATCGTGACAGTTTCATTGCTACTGCTTTCTTCATGACTTATATATACATGTTCCTCGGACTATGAGATTATGCAACTCCCGAATACTGGAAGAACACTTTGTGTGATACCAAATGTCACAACGTAAATTGGTGATTATGAAGGTGCTCTACAGGTGTCTCTGAAGGTGTTTGTTGAGTTGGCATAGATCAAGATTAGGATTTGTCACTCCGTGTTTCGGAGAGGTATCTCCGGGCCCTCTCGGTAATGCTCATCACTATAAGCCTTGCAAGCATTGTAACTAATGAGTTAGTTGCGGGATGAAGTATTAAGGAACGAGTAAAGAGACTTTGTCGGCATCTCCTAGATAGATCTTGCGTGATCGTATGATTTTTTTTTAAAATTACCGCGTTCCCCAACAGGTGCTGCGTCACCGTTATTCCCTCTTCTTCAGCTAGATTCTTCTTCTTCTTCTTCTTGCAGTCAAATTGAAGCCTACTCTATTCTACTCCACCTCTTGGATGGCGTCGAGGGGAAAATTCAGCAATGAACAGAAGCACACATATTATCGAGGCTCTTCTCTTATTCCTCTCTAAGAATTCACCCCCATATTACCTCTGAAGGAAATATGCCCTAGAGGCAATAATAAAGTTGTTATTTATATTTCCTTATATCATGATAAATGTTTATTATTCATGCTAGAATTGTATTAACCGGAAACTTAGTACATGTGTGAATACATAGACAAACAAAGTGTCACTAGTTTGCCTCTACTTGACTAGCTCGTTAAATCAAAGATGGTTATTTTTTCTAAACCATAGACATGAGTTGTCATTTGATTAACGGGATCACATCATTAGAGAATGATGTGATTGACTTGACCCATTCTGTTAGCTTAGCACTTGATTGTTTAGTTTGTTGCTATTGCTTTCTTCATGACTTGTACATGTTCCTATGGCTATGAGATTATGCAACTCCCGAATACCGGAGGAACACTTTGTGTGCTACCAAACGTCACAACGTAACTGGGTGATTATAAAGGTGCTCTACAGGTGTCTCCGATGGTACTTATTGAGTTGGCATAGATCGAGATTGGGATTTGTCACTCCGAATGTCGGAGAGGTATCTCTGGGCCCTCTCGGTAATGCACATCACTATAAGCCTTGTAAGCAATGTGACTAATGAGTTAGTTGCGGGATGATGTATTACGGAACGAGTAAAGAGACTTGCCGGTAACGAGATTGAACTAGGTATTGAGATACCGACGATCGAATCTCGGGCAAGTAACATACCGATGACAAAGGGAACAACGTATGTTGTTATGTGGTTCGACCGATAAAGATCTTCGTAGAATATGTAGGAGCCAATATGGGCATCCAAGTTCCGCTATTGGTTATTGACCAGAGAGGTATCTCGGTCATGTCTACATAGTTCTCGAACCCGTAGGGTCCGCACGCTTAACGTTTGTTGACAATATAGTACTATATGAGTTATGTATGTGGTAACCGAATGTTGTTCGGAGTCCCGGATAAGATCACGGACATGACGAGGCACTCCGGAATGGTCCGGAGATAAAGTTTGATATATGGGATAATAGTGTTTGGTCTCCGGAAGGGGTTCCGCATGTTTCCCGAAATGTTTGGGTACGAGAACACTTTATTTGGGCCAAAGGGGAAAGCCCACAAGGTTTTTGGAAAGCGCTAAAGGAAGTTTTGCGGAGTCCAGGGGCCAGACGCCAGGGTCCCTGGTGTCTGGGTCCAAACGCCGGGAACCCTGGCGTCTGGCCCTGGAGTCCGAGAAGGACTCTTGCCTTTCGGGTGAAACCGACTTTGTGGAGGATTTTACTCCAAGTATCGACCCCAAGGCTCAACATAAAAATAGAGGGCCAGGGCAAGCACCAAAGACACATCAAGACGCACCAAGCCGTGTACCGGCAACCCCGCCCCCTCTAGTTTATCCTCCGTCATAGTTTCCGTAGTGCTTAGGCGAAGCCCTGCGGAGATTTTTCTTCACCAACACCGTCACCACGCCGTCGTGCTGCCGGAACTCATCTACTACTTCGCCCATCTTGCTGGATCAAGAAGGCGAGGACGTCATCGAGCTTAACGTGTGCTGAACGCGGAGGTGCTGTACGTTTGGTACTTGATCGGGGTGGACCGTGAAGGTGTACGACTACATCAACCGCATTGATAAACACTTCCGCTTAGCGATCTTCAAGGGTACGAAGATACACTCCTCCTCTCGTTGCTATGCATCACCATGATCTTGCGTGTGCGTAGGAATTTTTTTGAAATTACTACGTTCCCCAACAGTGGCATCCGAGCCAGGTTTATGCGTAGATGTTATATGCACGAGTAGAACACAAGTGAGTTATGGGCGATACAAGTAATATTGCTTACCAGCATGTCATACTTTGATTCAGCGATATTGTTGGATGAAGCGGCCCGGACCGATATTACGCGTATGCTTACGCGAGACTGGTTCTACCGACGTGCTTCGCACATAGGTGGCTGGCGGGTGTCAGTTTCTCCAACTTTAGTTGAATCGAGTGTGCCTACGCCCGATCCTTGTTGAAGGTTAAAACAACATTAACTTGACGAAATATCATTATGGTTTTGATGCGTAGGTAAGAGCGATTCTTGCTCAGCCCATAGCAGCCACGTAAAACTTGCAACAACAAAGTAGAGGACGTCTAACTTGCTTTTGCAGGGCATGTTATGATGTTATATGGTCAAGACATGATGTTAAATTTTATTGTATGAGATGATCATGTTTTGTAACCGAGTTATCGGCAACTAGCAGGAGCCATATGGTTGTCGCTTTATTGTATGAAATGCAATCGCCATGTAATTTCTTTACTTTATCACTAAGCGGTAGCGATAGTCGTAGAAGCAATAGTTGGCGAGACGACAACGATGCTATGATGGAGATCAAGGTGTCGCGCCGGTGACGTTGGTGATCATGTCGGTGCTTTGGAGATGGAGATCAAAGGCACAAGATGATGATGGCCATGTCATATCACTTATATTGATTGCATGTGATATTTATCTTTTATGCATCTTATTTTGCTTAGATCGACGGTAGCATTATAAGTTGATCTCTCACTAAATTTCAAGGTATAAGTGTTCTCCCTGAGTATGCACCGTTGCGAAAGTTCTTCATGCCGAGACACCACGTGATGATCGGGTGTGATAAGCTCTACGTTCAAGTACAACGGGTGTAAGGCAGTTTTACACACAGAGAATACTCAAGTTAAACTTGACAAGCCTAGCATATGCAGATATGGCCTCGAAACACTGAGACCGAAAGGTCGAGCGTGAATCATATAGTAGATATGATCAACATAGTGATGTTCACCATTGAAAACTACTCCATCTCACGTGATGATCGGACATGGTTTAGTTGATTTGGATCACGTGATCACTTAGATGATTAGAGGGATGTCTATCTAAGTGGGAGTTCTTAAGTAATATGATTAATTGAACTTTAATTTATCATGAACTTAGTACCTGATAGTATTTTGCTTATCTATGTTGTTGTAGATAGATGGCCTGTGCTGTTGTTCCGTTGAATTTTAATGCGTTCCTTGAGAAAGCTAAGTTGAAAGATGATGGTAGAAATTACACGGACTGGGTCCGTAACTTGAGGATTATCCTCATTGCTGCACAGAAGAATTACGTCCTGGAAGCACCGCTGGGTGCCAGGCCTGCTGCTGATGCAACTACATGACGTTGTGAACGTCCGGCAAAGCAAAGCTGATGACTACTTGATAGTTCAGTGTGCCATGCTTTACGGCTTAGAACCGGGACATCAACGATGTTTTGAACGTCATGGAGCATATGAGATGTTCCAGGAGTTGAAGTTAATATTTCAAGCAAATGTCTGGATTGAGAGATATGAGTCTCCAATAAGTTCTATAGCTGCAAGATGGAGGAGAATAGTTCTGTCAGTGAACATATACTCAAAATGTCTGGGTATAATAATCACTTGATTCAACTGGGAGTTAATCTTCCTGATGATAGTGTCATTGACAGAATTCTTCAATCACTGCCACCAAGCTACAAGAGCTTTGTGATGAACTATAATATGCAAGGGCTGAACAAGACGATTCCCGAGCTCTTCGCGATGCTAAAGGCTGCGGTGGTAGAAATCAAAAAGGAGCATCAAGTGTTGTTTGTTAACAAGACCACCAGTTTCAAGAAAAACGGTAAAGGGAAGAACAAGGGGAACTTCAAGAAGAAGAACAAACAAGTTACTGCTCAGGAGAAGAAATCCAAGTCTGGACCTAAGCCTGAGACTGAGTGCTTCTACTGCAAAGGGACTGGTCACTGGAAGCAGAACTGCCCCAAGTATTTGGCGGATAAGAAGGATGGCAAGGTGAACAAAGGTATATGTGATATACATGTTATTGATGTGTACCTTACTAATGCTCGTAGTAGCACCTGGGTATTTGATACTGGTTCTGTTGCTAATATTTGCAACTCGAAACAGGGACTATGGATTAAGCGAAGATTGGATAAGGACGAGGTGACGATGCGTGTGGGAAATGGTTACAAAGTCGATGTGATCGTGGTCGGCACGCTACCTATACATCTACCTTCGGGATTAGTTTTAGACCTGAATAATTGTTATTTGGTGCCAGCGTTGAGCATGAACATTATATCTGGATCTTGTTTGATGCGAGACGGTTATTCATTTAAATCAAAGAATAATGGTTGTTCTATTTATAGGAGTAATATCTTTTATGGTCATGCACCCTTTAAGAGTGGTCTATTTATATTAAATCTCGATAGTAGTGATACACATATTCATAATATTGAAACCAAAATATGCAGAGTTGATAATGATAGTGCAGCTTATTTGTGGCACTGCTGTTTAGGTCATATTGGTGTAAAGTGCATGAAGAAACTCCATACTGATGGACTTTTGGAATCACTTGATTATGAATCACTTCGTACTTGCGAACCATGCCTCCTGGGCAAGATGACTAATACGCCGTTCTCCGGAACAATGGAGCGAGCAACAGATTTGTTGGAGATCATACATACTGATGTATGTGGTCCGATGAATGTTGAGGCTCGTGGCGGGTATCGTTATTTTCTCACCTTCACAGATGATTTGAGCAGATATGGGTATATCTACTTAATGAAACATAAGTTTGAAACATTTGAAAAGTTCAAAGAATTTCAGAGTGAAGTAGAAAATCATCATAACAAGAAAATAAAGTTTCTACGATCTGATCGTGGAGGAGAATATTTGAGTTACGAGGTTGGTCTTCATTTGAAACAATGCGGAATAGTTTCGCAACTCACGCCACCCGGAACACCACAGCGTAATGGTGTGTCCGAACGTCGTAACCTCACTTTATTAGATATGGTGTGATCTATGATGTCTCTTACTGATTTACCGCTATTGTTTTGGGGTTATGCTTTAGAGACGGCTGCATTCACGTTAAATAGGGCACAATCAAAATCCGTTAATACAACGCCTTATGAACTATGGTTTGGAAAGAAACCAAAGTTGTCGTTTCTTAAAGTTTGGGGCTGCGATGCTTATGTGAAAAAGTTCAACCTGATAAGCTCGAACCTAAATCGGAGAAATGTGTCTTCATAGGATACCCAAAGGAAACTGTTGGGTACACCTTCTATCACAGATCTGAAGGCAAGACATTCATTGGTAAGAATGGATCCTTTCTAGAGAAGGAGTTTCTCTCAAAGAAGTGAGTGGGAGGAAAGTAAAACTTGATGAGGTAACTGTACCTACTCCCTTAATGGAAAGTAGTTCATCACAGAAACTGGTTCCTGTGACGCCTATGCCAATTAGTGAGCAAGCTAATGATATTGATCATGAAACTTCAGATCAAGTTACTACCGAACCTCGTAGGTCAACCAGAGTAAGATCTGCACCAGAGTGGTACGGTAATCCTATTCTGGAGGTCAAGTTACTATGAGGAAGCGATGATGAGCCCAGATTCCGCGAAATGGCTTGAGGCCATGAAATCTGAGATAGGATCCATGTATGAGAACAAAGTATGGACTTTTGTTGACTTGCCCGATGATCGGCAAGCCATCGAGAATAAATGGATCTTCAAGAAGAAGACTGACGCTGGCGGTAATGTTACTGTCTACAAAGCTCGACTTGTTGCGAAAGGTTTTCGACAAGTTCAAGGAGTTGACTATGATGAGACTTTCTCACCCGTAGCGATGCTTAAGTCCGTCTGAATCATGTTAGCAATTGCTGCATTTTATGATTATGAAATTTGGCAAATGGATGTAACGACTGCATTCCTGAATGGATTTCTGGAAGAAGAGTTGTATATGATGCAACCTGAAGGTTTTATTGATCCAAAAGATGCTAACAAAGTGTGCAAGCTCCAGCGATCCATCTATGGACTAGTGCAAGCATCTCGGAGTTGGAATAATCGTTTTGATAGTGTGATCAAAGCATATGGTTTTATACAGACTTTTGGACAAGCATGTATTTACAAGAAAGTGAGTGGGAGCTCTGTAGCATTTCTAATATTATATGTGGATGACATATTGTTGATTGGAATGATATAGAATTTCTGGATAGCATAAAAGGATATTTGAATAAGAGTTTTCAATGAAAGACCTCGGTGAAGCTGCTTATATATTGGGCATCAAGATCTATAGAGGTAGATCAAGACGCTTGATTGGACTTTCACAAAGTACATACCTTGATAAAGTTTTGAAGAAGTTCAAAATGGATCAAGCAAAGAAAGGGTTCTTGCGTGTGTTAAAAGGTGTGAAGTTGAGTCAGACTGAATGCCCGACCACTGCAGAAGATTGAGAGAAAATGAAAGATGTTCCCTATGCTTCAGCCATAGGCTCTATCATGTATGCAATGCTGTGTACCAGACTTGATGTGTGCCTTGCTATTAGTTTAGCAGGGAGGAACCAAAGTAATCCAGGAGTGGATCACTAGACAGCGATCAAGAACATCCTAAAATACCTGAAAAGGACTAAGGATATGTTTCTCGTTTATGGAGGTGACAAAGAGCTCGTCGTAAATGGTTACGTTGATGCAAGCTTTAACACTGATCCGGATGACTCTAAGTCACAAACCGGATATGTATTTATATTGAATGGTGGAGCTGTCAGTTGGTGCAGTTTTAAGCAAAGCGTCGTGGCGGGATCTGAAGGAAATATGCCCTAGAGGCAATAATAAAGTTATTATTTATTTTGTCATATCATGATAAATGTTTATTATTCATGCTAGAATTGTATTAACCGGAAACATAATACATGTGTGAATACATAGACAAACATAATGTCACTAGTATGCCTCTACTTGACTAGCTCGTTAATCAAAGATGGTTAAGTTTCCTAACCATAGACATGAGTTGTTATTTGATTAACGGGATCACATCATTAGGAGAATGATGTGATTGACTTGACCCATTCTGCTAGCTTAGCACTTGATCGTATAGTATGTTGCTATTGCTTTCTTCATGACTTATACATGTTCCTATGACTATGAGATTACGCAACTCCCGTTTACCGGATGAACACTTTGTGTGCTACCAAACGTAACAGCATAACTGAGTGATTATAAAGGTGCTCTACAGGTGTCTCTGAAGGTACTTGTTGGGTTGGCATATTTCGAGATTAGGATTTGTCACTCCGATTGTCGGAGAGGTATCTCTGGGCCCTCTCGGTTATGCACATCACTATAAGCCTTGCAAGCAATGTGACTAATGAGTTAGTTACGAGATGATGTATTACATAACGAGTAAAGAGACTTGCCGGTAACGAGATTGAACTAGGTATTGAGATACCGACGATCGAATCTTGGGCAAGTAACATACCGATGACAAAGGGAACAACGTATGTTGTTATGCGGTTTGACCGATAAAGATCTTCGTAGAATATGTGGGAACCAATATAAGCATCCTGGTTCGACTATTGGTTATTGACCGGAAACGTGTATCGGTCATGTCTACATAGTTCTCGAACCCGTAGGGTCCGCACGCTTAAAGTTCGGTGACGATCAGTATTATGAGTTTATGTGTTTTGATGTACCAAAGATAGTTCGAGTCCCGGATATGATCAAGGACATGACGAGGAGTCTCGAAATGGTCGAGACATAAAGACCGATATATTGGATGACTATGTTTGGACTTCGGAAGTGTTCCAGGTGAGTTCGGGCATATATCAGAGTACCGGGGGATTATCGGAACCCCCCGGGGGGTTTATTGGGCCTCATGGGCCCTAGTGGAGAAGAGGAGGGGCTGCCAGGTTAGGCCGCGCCCCATCCCCCTCTAGTCCGAATTGGACAAGGAGGGGGGCGGCGCCCCCCTTTGCTTCCTCTCCTCTCTCCCTCTCTTCCCCTCCCCTACTCCTACAAGGAAAAGAGGAGTCCTACTCCCGGTGGGAGTAGGACTCCCCCCTTGGCGCGCCCTCCTCCTGGCTGGACGCCTCCCCCCCTTGCTCCTTTATATACGGGGGCAGGGGGCACCCATAGACACACAAGTTGATCTATTGATCTATTCCAGCTGTGTGCGGTGCCCCCCTCCACCATATTCCACCTCGATAATATCGTAGCGGTGCTTAGGCGAAACCCTGCGTAGGTAGCAACATCACCATCGTCACGACGCCGTCATGCTGATGAAACTCTCCCGTGAAGCTCTGCTGGATCGGAGTTCGCGAGACGTCATCGAGCTGAACGTGTGCTGAACTCGGAGGTGTCGTACGTCCGGTACTTGGATCGATCGGGTCGTGAAGACGTATGACTACATCAACCGCGTTGTGCTAATGCTTCCGCTTTCTGTCTATGAGGGTACGTGGACTCACTCTCCTCACTCGTTGCTATGCATCACCATGATCTTGTGTGTGCGTAGGATTTTTTTTGAAATTACTACGTTCCCCAACAGTGGCATCCGAGCCAGGTTTATGCGTAGATGTTATATGCACGAGTAGAACACAAGTGAGTTGTGGGAGATACAAGTCATACTGCTTACCAACATGTCATACTTTGGTTCGGCAGCATTGTTGGATGAAGCAGCCCAGACCAACATTACGCGTACACTTACGCGAGACTGGTTCTACCGACGTGATTTGCACATAGGTGGCTGGTGGGTGTCAGTTTCTCCAACTTTAGTTGAACCGAGTGTGGCTAGCCCGGTCCTTGTTGAAGGTTAAAACAACACTAACTTGACAAAATATCATTGTGGTTTTGATGCGTAGGTAAGAACGGTTCTTGCTCAGCCCGTAGCAGCCACGTAAAACTTGCAACAACAAAGTAGAGGACGTCTAACTTGCTTTTGCAGGGCATGTTATGATGTTATATGGTCAAGACATGATGTTAAATTTTATTGTATGAGATGATCATGTTTTGTAACCGAGTTATCGGCAACTAGCAGGAGCCATATGGTTGTCGCTTTATTTATGCAATGTAATCGCCCTGTAATTTCTTTACTTTATCACTAAGCGGTAGCGATAGTTGAGGGAGTCCCGGACTAGGGGGTGTCCGGATAGCCGAACTACCATCATCGGCCGGACTCCAAGACTATGAAGATACAAGATTGAAGACTTCGTCCCGTGTCCGGATGGGACTTTCCTTGGCGTGGAAGGCAAGCTTGGCGATACGGATATGTAGATCTCCTACCTTTGTAACCGACTCTGTGTAACCCTAGCCCTCTCCGGTGTCTATATAAACCGGATGGCCTTAGTCCATAGGACGAACAACAATCATACCATAGGCTAGCTTCTAGGGTTTAGCCTCCTTGATCTCGTGGTAGACCTACTCTTGTAACCCACATCATCAATATTAATCAAGCAGGACGTAGGGTTTTACCTCCATCAAGAGGGCCCGAACCTGGGTAAAAACATCGTGTCCCTCGTCTCCTGTTACCATCCGCCTAGACGCACAGTTCGGGACCCCCTACCCGAGATCCGCCGGTTTTGACACCGACAATAGTCGTAGAAGCAATAGTTGGCGAGACGACAACGATGCTACGATGGAGATCAAGGTGTCGCGCCGGTGACGATGGTGATCATGACGGTACTTCGGAGATGGAGATCACAAGCACAAGATGATGATGGCCATATCATATCACTTATATTGATTGCATGTGATGTTTATTCTTTATGCATCTTATTTTGCTTTGTTTGACGGTAGCATTATAAGTTGATCTCTCACTAAATTTTCAAGGTATAAGTGTTCTCCCTGAGTATGCACCGTTGAGAAAGTTCTTCGTGCCGAGACACCACGTGATGATCGGGTGTGATAAGCTCTACGTTCAAATACAACAGGTGTAAGACAGTTTTACACACACAGAATACTCAGGTTAAACTTTACGAGCCTAGCATATGCAGATATGGCCTCGGAACACTGAGACCGAAAGGTCAAGCGTGAACCATATAGTAGATATGATCAACATAGTGATGTTCACCATTGAAAACTAATCCATCTCACGTGATGATCAGACATGGTTTAGTTGATTTGGATCACGTGATCACTTAGATGATTAGAGGGATGTCTATCTAAGAGGGAGTTCTTAAGTAATATGATTAATTGAACTTTAATTTATCATGAACTTAGTACCTGATAGTATTTTGCTTGTCTACGTTGTTGTAGATAGACGGCCCGTGCTGTTGTTCCGTTGATGTTTAATGCGTTTCTTGAGAAAGCAAAGTTGAAATATGATGATAGCAATTACACGGACTGGGTCCGTAACTTGAGGATTATCATCATTGCTGCACAGAAGAATTACATCCTGGAAGCACCGCTAGGTGTACCACCTGCGCCGGCAACTACAGACATTGTGAATGCCTGGCAGTCGCGTGTTGATGATGTTGGGAATGTTGCAGAAAATAAAAAAATTCCTACGGTTTCACCAAGATCCATCTATGAGTTCATCTAAGCAACGAGTGAAAGGAGAGATGCATCTACATACCACTTTGTAGATCGCGAGCGGAAGCGTTCAAAAGAACGGGGTTGAAGTAGTCGTTCTCGTCGTGATCCTATCACCGGAGATCCTAGCGCCGAACGGACGGCACCTCCGCATTCAACACACGTATGGTCAGCGTGACGTCTCCTCCGTCTTGATCAAGCAAGGGGGAAGGAGAGGTTGATGATGATCCAGCAGCACGACGGCGTGGTGGTGGATGCAGCAGAACTCCGACAGGGCTTCGCCAAGCTGCTGCGGGAGGAGGACGAGGTGTAGCAGGGGGAGGGAGGCGCCAAGACTTGGGTGCGGCTGCCCTCTCCCTTGCCCTCCTTTATATAGGCCCCCAGGGGGGGCGCCGGCCCTGGGAGATGCAATCTCCCAAGGGGGCGGCGGCCAGGGGGGTGGAGTGCCCCCCAAGGCAAGTGGTGCGCCCCCCCACCTAGGGTTTCCAACCCTAGGCGCAGGGGGGCCAAGGGGGGGTTCACCAGCCCACTAGGGGCTGGTTCCCCTCCCACTTCAGCCCACGGGGCCCTCCGGGATAGGTGGCCCCACCCGGTGGACCCCCGGGACCCTTCCGGTGGTCCCGGTACAATACCGGGTGACCCTGAAACTTTCCCGATGGCCGAAACAGCACTTCCTATATAGTTTTCTTTACCTCCGGACCATTCCGGAACTCCTCGTGACGTCCGGGATCTCATCCGAGACTCCAAACAACATTCGGTTTGCTGCATACTCATATTCATACAACCCTAGCGTCCCCGAACCTTAAGTGTGTAGACCCTACGGGTTCGAGAGACATGCAGACATGACCGAGACGGCTCTCCGGTCAATAACCAACAACGGGATCTGGATACCCATGTTGGCTCCCACATACTCCTCGATGATCTCATCGGATGAACCACGATGTCGAGGATTCAAGCAACCCCGTATACTATTCCCTTTGTCAGACGGTATGTTACTTGCCCGAGACTCGATCGTCGGTATCCCAATACCTCGTTCAGTCTCGTTACCGGCAAGTCACTTTACTCGTACCATAATGCATGATCTCGTGACCAGACACTTGGTCACTTTGAGCTCATTATGATGATGCACTACCGAGTGGGCCCAGTGATACCTCTCCGTCATACGGAGTGACAAATCCCAGTCTCGATCCGTGTCAACCCAACAGACACTTTCGGAGATACCTGTAGTGCACCTTTATAGTCACCCAGTTACGTTGTGACGTTTGGTACACCCAAAGCACTCCTACGGTATCCGGGAGTTACATGATCTCATGGTCTAAGGAAGATATACTTGACATTGGAAAAGCTCTAGCAAAACGAACTACACGATCTTATGCTATGCTTAGGATTGGGTCTTGTCCATCACATCATTCTCCTAATGATGTGATCCCATTGTCAATGACATCTAATGTCCATAGTCAGGAAACCATGACTATCTGTTGACCAATGAGCTAGTCAACTAGAGGCTTACTAGGGACGTATAGTGGTCTATGTATTCACACGTGTATTACGATTTCCGGATAATACAATTATAGCATGAATAAAAGACAATTATCATGAACAAGGAAATATAATAATAATCCTTTTATTATTGCCTCTAGAGCATATTCCCAACAGTCTCCCACTTGGACTAGAGTCAATAATCTAGTTACATTGTGATGAATCGAACACCCATAGAGTTCTGGTGTTGATCATGTTTTGCTCGCGAGAGAGGTTTAGTCAACGGATCTGCGACATTCAGATCCGTATGTACTTTGCAAATATCTATGTCTCCATCTTGAACATTTTCACGGATGGAGTTGAAGCGACGCTTGATGTGCCTAGTCTTCTTGTGAAACCTGGGCTCCTTGGCAAGGGTAATAGCTCCAGTGTTGTCACAGAAGAGTTTGATCGGCCCCGACGCATTGGGTATGACTCCTAGGTCAGTGATGAACTCCTTCACCCAAATAGCTTCATGCGCTGCCTCCGAGGCTGCCATGTACTCCGCTTCACATGTAGATCCCGCCACGACGCTGTGCTTGCAGCTGCACCAGCTTACTGCTCCACCATTCAACATATACACGTATCCGATTTGTGACTTAGAGTCATCCAGATCTGTGTCGAAGCTAGCGTCAACGTAACCCTTTACGGCGAGCTCTTCGTCACCTCCATAAACGAGAAACATGTCCTTTGTCTTTTTCAGGTACTTCAGGATATTCTTGACCGCTGTCCAGTGTTCCTTGCCGGGATTACTTTGGTACCTTCCTACCAAACTTACGGCAAGGTTTACATCAGGTCTGGTACACAGCATGGCATACATAATAGATCATATGGCTGAAGCATAGGGGATGACACTCATCTCTTCTTTATCTTTTGTCGTGGTCGGGCATTGAGCCGAGCTCAATCTCACACCTTGCAGTACAGGCAAGAACCCTTTCTTGGACTGATCCATTTTGAACTTCTTCAAAATCTTATCAAGGTATGTGCTTTGTGAAAGACCTATGAGGCGTCTCGATCTATCCCTATAGATCTTGATGCCTAATATGTAAGCAGCTTCTCCAAGGTCCTTCATTGAAAAACACTTATTCAAGTAGGCCTTAATGTTGTCCAAGAATTCTATATCATTTCCCATCAAAAGTATGTCATCTACATATAATATGAGAAATGCTACAGAGCTCCCACTCAGTTTCTTGTAAACGCAGGCTTCTCCATAAGTCTGCATAAACCCAAACGCTTTGATCATCTCATCAAAGCGAATGTTCCAACTCCGAGATGCTTGCACCAGCCCATAAATGGATCGCTGGAGCTTGCATACTTTGTTAGCATTCTTAGGATTGACAAAACCCTCCGGCTGCATCATATACAGTTCTTCCTTAAGATGCCCGTTAAGGAATGCCGTTTTGACGTCCATCTGACATATCTCATAATCATAGTATGCGGCAATTGCTAACATGATTCAGACGGACTTAAGCTTCGCTACGGGAGAGAAAGTCTCATCGTAGTCAATCCCTTGAACTTGTCGATAACCCTTAGCGACAAGTCGAGCTTTATAGACGGTAATATTACCATCCGCGTCCGTCTTCTTCTTAAAGATCCATTTGTTTTCTATCGCTCGCCGATCATCGGGCAAGTCAGTCAAAGTCCATACTTTGTTTTTGTACATGGATTCTATCTCGGATTGCATGGCTTCAAGCCATTTGTTGGAATCTGGGCCCGTCATTGCTTCTTCATAGTTCGAAGGTTCACCGTTGTCAAACAACATGATTTCCAGGACAGGGTTGCCATACCACTCTGGTGTGGAACGTGTCCTTGTGGACCTACGAGGTTCAGTAGTAACTTGATCCGAAGTACCTTGATCATCATCATTAATTTCCTCTCCAGTTGGTGTAGGCACCACAGGAACATTTTCCTGAGCTGTACTACTTTCCGGTTCAAGAGGTAGTACTTCATCGAGTTCTACTTTCCTCCCACTTACTTCTTTCGAGAGAAACTCTTTTTCCAGAAAGGATCCGTTCTTGGCAACAAAGGTCTTGCCCTCGGATCTTAAGTAGAAGGTATACCCAATGGTTTCCTTAGGGTATCCTATGAAGACGCATTTTTCCGACTTGGGTTCGAGCTTTTTAGGTTGTAGTTTCTTGACATAAGCATCGCATCCCCAAACTTTTAGAAACGACAGCTTAGGTTTCTCCCCAAACCATAATTCATACGGTGTCGTCTCAACGGATTTAGACGGTGCCCTATTTAAAGTGAATGTAGCTGTCTCTAGAGCGTATCCCCAAAATGAGAGCGGTAAATCGGTAAGAGACATCATAGACCGCACCATATCCAATAGAGTGCGATTACGATGTTCGGACACACCGTTACGCTGAGGTGTTCCAGGCGGCGTGAGTTGTGAAATGATTCCACATTTCCTTAACTGTGTACCAAATTCGTGACTTAAGTATTCTCCTCCACGATCTGATCGTAAGAATTTTATCTTTCGGTCACGTTGATTCTCTACTTCATTCTGAAATTCCTTGAACTTTTCAAAGGTCTCAGACTTGTGTTTCATCAAGTAGACATACCCATATCTACTCAAGTCATCAGTGAGAGTGAGAACATAACGATATCCTCCGCGAGCCTCAACGCTCATTGGACCACACACATCAGTATGTATGATTTCCAATAAGTTGGTTGCTCGCTCCATTGTTCCAGAGAACGGGGTCTTGGTCATTTTGCCCATGAGGCATGGTTCGCATGTGTCAAATGATTCATAATCTAGAGACTCTAAAAGTCCATCAGCATGGAGCTTGTTCATGCGCTTGACACCAATGTGACCAAGGCGGCAGTGCCACAAGTATGTGGGACTATCGTTATCAACTTTACATCTTTTGGTATTCACACTATGAATATGTGTAACATTACGTTCGAGATTCATTAAGAATAAACCATTGACCATCGGGGCATGACCATAAAACATATCTCTCATATAAATAGAACAACCATTATTCTCGGATTTAAATGAGTAGCCATCTCGTATTAAACGAGATCCAGATACAATGTTCATGCTCAAACTTGGCACTAAATAACAATTATTGAGGTTCATAACTAATCCCGTGGGTAAAGGTAGAGGTAGCGTGCCGACGGCGATCACATCTACCTTGGAACCATTCCTGACGTGCATCGTCACCTCGTCCTTCGCCAGTCTCCGCTTATTCTGCAGCTCCTGCTGTGAGTTACAAATATGAGCAACGGCACCGGTATCAAATACCCAGGAGTTACTACGAGTATTGGTAAGGTACACATCAATTACATGTATATCAAATATACCTTTAGTGTTGCCGGCCTTCTTGTCCGCTAAGTATTTGGGGCAGTTCTGCTTCCAGTGACCCTTCCCCTTGCAATAGAAGCACTCAGTCTCAGGCTTGGGTCCATTCTTTGACTTCTTCCCGGCAACTGGCTTACCGGGCGTGGCAACATCTTTGCCGTCCTTCTTGAAGTTCTTCTTACCCTTGCCCTTCTTGAACTTAGTGGTCTTATTGACCATCAGCACTTGATGTTCTTTCTTGATTTCAACCTCTGCTGACTTCAGCATTGAGAATACTTCAGGAATGGTCTTCACCATCCCCTGCATATTGTAGTTCAACACAAAGCTCTTGTAGCTCGATGGGAGCGACTGAAGGATTCTGTCAATGACCGCCTCGTCCAGGAGGTTGATCTCCAGCTGGGGCAGGCGGTTGTGCAACCCAGACATTTTGAGTATGTGCTCACTGACAGAACTGTTTTCCTCCATCTTACAACTATAGAACTTATCGGAGACTTCATATCTCTCGACCCGGGCATGAGCTTGGAAAACCATTTTCAGCTCCTCGAACATCTCATATGCTCCGTGTTTCTCAAAATGCTTTTGGAGCCCCGGTTCTAAGCTGTAAAGCATGCCGCACTGAACAAGGGAGTAATCATCAACACGTGATTGCCAAGTGTTCATAACGTCTTGGTTCTCTGGGATGGGTGCTTCACCTAGTGGTGCATCTAGGACATAATCTTTCTTGGCTGCTATGAGGATGATCCTCAGGTTCCAGACCCAGTCCGAATAGTTGCTGCCATCATCTTTCAGCTTGGTTTTCTCTAGGAACGCGTTGAAGTTCATGTTGACATGAGCGTTGGCCATTTGATCTACAAGACATATTTTGCAAAAGTTTTAGACTAAGTTCATGATAATTAAGTTCATCTAATCAAATTATTTAATGAACTCCCACTTAGATTAGACATCCCTCTAGTCATCTAAGTGTTACACGATCCGAGTCGACTAGGCTGTGTCCGATCATCACGTGAGACGGACTAGTCATCATCGGTGAACATCTCCATGTTGATCGTATCTTCCATACGACTCATGTTCGACCTTTCGGTCTCTGTGTTCCGAGGCCATGTCTGTACATGCTAGGCTCGTCAAGTTAACCCTAAGTGTTCTGCATGTGTAAATCTGTCTTACACCCGTTGTATGTGAACGTAAGGATCTATCACACCCGATCATCACGTGGTGCTTCGAAACGACGAACTTTAGCAACGGTGCACAGTTAGGGGGAACACTTTCTTGAAATTATTATAAGGGATCATCTTATTTACTACCGTCGTTCTAAGTAAACAAGATGCATAAAACATAATAAACATCACATGCAATTATATAGTAGTGACATGATATGGCCAATATCATATAGCTCCTTCGATCTCCATCTTCGGGGCTCCATGATCATCTTCGTCACCGGCATGACACCATGATCTCCATCATCATGATCTCCATCATTGTGTCTTCATGAAGTTGTCACGCCAACGACTACTTCTACTTCTATGGCTAACGCGTTTAGCAATAAAGTAAAGTAATTTACATGGCGTTCTTCAATGACACGCAGGTCATACAAAAAATAAAGACAACTCCTATGGCTCCTGCCGGTTGTCATACTCATCGACATGCAAGTCGTGATTCCTATTACAAGAACATGATCTCATACATCACAATATATCAGTCATCATTCATCACAACTTCTGGCCATATCACATCACATGACAATTGCTGCAAAAACAAGTTAGACATCCTCTAATTGTTGTTGCATCTTTTACGTGGCTGCAATTGGGTTCTAGCAAGAACCCTTTTCTTACCTACGAATAACCACAACGTGATTTTGTCAACTTCTATTTACCCTTCATAAGGACCCTTTTCATCTAATCCTCTCCAACTAAAGTAGGAGAGACAGACACCCGCTAGCCACCTTATGCAACTAGTGCATGTCAGTCGGTGGAACCTGTCTCACGTAAGCGTACGTGTAAGGTCGGTCCGGGCCGCTTCATCCCACAATACCGCTGAAGCAAGAAAAGACTAGTAGCGGCAAGCAAGTTGACAAGATCTACGCCCACAACAAAATTGTGTTCTACTCGTGCAATAGAGAACTACGCATAGGCCTAGCTCATGATGCCACTGTTGCGGAACGTTGCAGAAAATAAAAAATTTCCTACGGTTTCACCAAGATCCATCTATGAGTTCATCTAAGCAACGAGTGAAAGGAGAGATGCATCTACATACCACTTTGTAGATCGCGAGCGGAAGCGTCAAAAGAACGGGGTTGAAGTAGTCGTTCTCGTCATGATCCTATCACCGGAGATCCTAGCGCCGAACGGACGACACCTCCGCGTTCAACACACGTACGGTCAGCGTGACGTCTCCTCTGTCTTAATCCAGCAAGGGGGAAGGAGAGGTTGATGATGATCCAGCAGCACGACGACATGGTGGTGGATGCAGCAGAACTCCGGCAGGGCTTTGCCAAGCTGATGCGGGAGGAGGACGAGGTGTAGCAGGGGGAGGGAGGCGCCAAGACTTGGGTGCGGCTGCCCTCCCCCTTGCCCTCCTTTATATAGGCCCCCAGGGGGGCGCCGGCCCTGGGAGATGCAATCTCCCAAGGGGGCGGCGGCCAGGGGGGGTGGAGTGCCCCCCAAGGCAAGTGGTGCGCCCCCCCCACCTAGGGTTTCCAACCCTAGGCGCAGGGGGGCCCAAGGGGGGGTGCACCAGCCCACTAGGGGCTGGTTCCCCTCCCACTTCAGCCCACGGGGCCCTCCGGGATAGGTGGCCCCACCCGGTGGACCCCCGGGACCCTTCCGGTGGTCTCGGTACAATACCGGGTGACCCCGAAACTTTCCCGATGGCCGAAACAGCACTTCCTATATAGATTTCTTTACCTCCGGACCATTCCGGAACTCCTCATGACGTCCGGGATCTCATCTGGGACTCCGAACAACATTCGGTTTGCTGCATACTCATATTCATACAACCCTAGCGTCACCGAACCTTAAGTGTGTAGACCCTACGGGTTCGGGAGACATGCAGACATGACCGAGATGGCTCTCCGGTCAATAACCAACAGCGGGAGCTGGATACCCATGTTGGCTCCCACATACTCCTCGATGATCTCATCGGATGAACCACGATGTCGAGGATTCAAGCAACCCCGTATACTATTCCCTTTGTCAGACGGTATGTTACTTGCCCGAGACTCGATCGTCGGTATCCCAATACCTCGTTCAGTCTCGTTACCGGCAAGTCACTTTACTCGTACCGTAATGCATGATCCCATGACCAGATACTTGGTCACTTTGAGCTTATTATGATGATGCACTACCGAGTGGGCCCAGTGATACCTCTCCGTCATACGGAGTGACAAATCCCAGTCTCGATCCGTGTCAACCCAACAGACACTTTCGGAGATACCTGTAGTGCACCTTTATAGTCACCCAGTTACGTTGTGACGTTTGGTACACCCAAAGCACTCCTACGGTATCCGGGAGTTGCACGATCTCATGGTCTAAGGAAGAGATACTTGACATTGGAAAAGCTCTAGCAAAACGAACTACACGATCTTATGCTATGCTTAGGATTGGGTCTTGTCCATCACATCATTCTCCTAATGATGTGATCCCGTTGTCAATGACATCTAATGTCCATAGTCAGGAAACCATGACTATCTGTTGACCAACGAGCTAGTCAACTAGAGGCTTACTAGGGACGTATTGTGGTCTATGTATTCACACGTGTATTACGATTTCCGGATAATACAATGATAGCATGAATAAAAGACAATTATCATGAACAAGGAAATATAATAATAATCCTTTTATTATTGCCTCTAGGGCATATTCCCAACAGATGACTACTCGATAGTTCAGTGTGCCATGCCTTATGGCTTAGAACCGGGACTTCAACGATGTTTTGAACGTCATGGAGCATATGACATGTTCCAGGAGTTGAATTTAATATTTCAAGCAAATGCCCGGATTGAGAGGTATGAAGTCTCCAATAATTTCTATAGCTACAAGATGGAGGAGAATAGTTCTGTTAGTGAGCATATACTCAAAATGTCTGGGTATAATAATCATTTGATTAAACTGGGAGTTAATCTTCCTGATGACAGTGTCATTGACAGAATTCTCCAATCACTGCCACCAAGCTACAAGAGCTTCATGATGAACTATAATATGCAAGGGATGAACAAGACAATTCCTGAGCTCTTCGCGATGCTAAAGGCTGCGGAGGTAGAAATCAAAAAGGAGCATCAAGTGTTGATGGTTAACAAGACCACTAGTTTCAAGAAAGAGGGGAAAGGGAAGAAGAAGGGGAACTTCAAGAAGAAGAACAAACAAGTTGCTGCTCAAGAGAAGAAACCTAAGTCCGGACCTAAGCCTGAGACTGAGTGCTTCTACTGCAAAGGAACCGGTCACTGGAAGCGGAAGTGCCCCAAGTCTTTGGCAGATAAGAAGGATGGCAAGGTGAACAAAGGTATATGTGATATACATTTTATTGATGTGTACCTTGCTAATGCTCGCAGTAGCACCTGGGTATTTGATACTGGTTTTGTTGCTAATATTTGCAACTCAAAACAAGGACTACGGATTAAGCGAAGATTGGCTAAGGACGAGGTGACGATGCGCGTGGGAAATGGTTCCAAAGTCGATGTGATCGCCGTCGGCATGCTACCTATACATCTACCTTCGGGATTAGTTTTAGACCTGAATAATTGTTATTTGGTGCCAGCATTGAGAATGAACATTATATCTGGAGGTTGTTTGATGCGAGACGGTTATTCATTTAAATCAGAGAATAATGGTTGTTCTATTTATATGAGTAATATCTTTTATGGGCATGCACCCTTGATGAGTGGTCTATTTATATTAAATCTCGATAGTAGTGATACACATATTCATAATATTGAAACCGAAAGATGCAGAGTTAATAATGATAGTGCAACTTATTTCTGGCACTGCCGTTTAGGTCATATTGGTGTAAAGCGCGTGAAGAAACTCCATACTGATGGACTTTTGGAATCACTTGATTATTGATCACTTGGTACTTGCGAACCATGCCTCATGGGCAAGATGACTAAAATGCCGTTCTCCGGAATGATGGAGCGAGCAACAGATTTGTTGGAGATCATACATACTGATGTATGTGGTCCGATGAATGTTGAGGCTCGTGGCGGGTATCGTTATTTTCTCACCTTCACAAATGATTTGAGCAGATATGGTTATATCTACTTAATGAAACATAAGTCTGAAACATTTGAAAATTTCAAATAATTTCATAGTGAAGAAGAAAATCATCGTAACAAGAAAATAAAGTTTCTACGATCTGATCGTGGAGGAGAATATTTGAGTTACGAGTTTGGTCTTCATTTGAAACAATGCGAATAGTTTCGCAAGTCACGCCACCTGGAACACCACAACGTAATGGTGTGTCCGAACGTCGTAATCGCACTTTACTTAATATGGTGCGGTCTATGATGTCTCTTAGTGATTTACCGCTATCATTTTGGGGTTATGCTTTAGAGACGGCTGCATTCACGTTAAATAGGGCACCATCAAAATCCATTGAGATGACGCCTTATGAACTGCAGTTTGGCAAGAAACCAAAGTTGTCATTTCTAAAAGTTTGGGGCTGCAATGCTTATGTGAAAAAACTTCAACCTGATAAGCTCAAACCCAAATCGGAGAAATGTGTCTTCATAGGATACCCAAAAGTGACTGTTGGGTACACCTTCTATCACAGATCCGAAGGCAAGACATTTGTTGCTAAACTTGGATCCTTTCTAGTCTCTCGAAAGAAGTGAGTGGGAGGAAAATAGAACTTGATGAGGTAACTGTACCTACTTCCTTATTGGAAAGTAATTCATCACAGAAATTTGTTCCTGTGATTCCTACACCAATTAGTGAGGAAGCTAATGATGATGATCATGAAACTTCAGATCAAGTTACTACCGAACCTCGTAGGTCAACCAGAGTAAGATCCGCACCAGAGTGGTACGGTAATCCTATTCTGGAAGTCATGTTACTTGACCATGATGAACCTACAAACTATGAGGAAGCGACGATGAGCCCAGATTCCGCAAAATGGCTTGAAGCCATGAAATCTAAGATGGGATCCATGTATGAGAACAAAGTGTGGACTTTGGTTGACTTGCCCGATGATCGGCAAGCCATCGAGAATAAATGGATCTTCAAGAAGAAGACTGGCGCTGATGGTAATGTTACTGTCTACAAATCTCGACTTGTTGTGAAAGGTTTTCGACAAGTTCAAGGGGTTGACTACGATGATACTTTCTCACCCGTAGCGATGCTTAAGTGTGTCCGAATCATGTTAGCAATTGCTGCATTTTATGATTATGAAATTTGGCAAATGGATGTCAAAACTGCATTCCTGAATGGATTTCTGGAAGAAGAGTTGTATATGATGCAACCAGAAGGTTTTGTCGATCCGAAAGGTGCTGACAAAGTGTGCAAGCTCCAGCGATCCATTTATGGACTTGTGCAAGCCTCTCAGAGTTGGAATAAACGCTTTGATAATGTGATCAAAGCATATGGTTTTATACAGACTTTTGGAGAAGCCTGTATTTACAAGAAAGTGAGTGGGAGCTCTGTAGCATTTCTAATATTATATGTGGACGACATATTGTTGATTGGAAATGATATAAAATTTCTGAATAGCATAAAAGGATACTTGAATAAAAGTTTTTCAATGAAAGACCTTTGTGAAGCTGCTTATATATTGGGCTTCAAGATCTATAGAGATAGATCAAGGCGCTTAATTGGACTTTCACAAAGCACATACCTTGATAAAGTTTTGAAGAAGTTCAAAATGGATCAAGCAAAGAAAGGGTTCTTGCCTGTATTACAAGGTGTGAAGTTGAGTAGGACTCAATTCCCGACCACTGCAGAAGATAGAGAGAAAATGAAAGATGTTCCCTATGCTTCAGCCATAGGCTCAATCATGTATGCAATGCTGTGTACTAGACCTGATGTGTGCCCTGCTATTAGCTTAGCAGGGAGGTACCAAAGTAATCCAGGAATGGATCACTGGACAGCGGTCAAGAACATCCTGAAATACCTGAAAAGGACTAAGGATATGTTTCTCGTTTATGGAGGTGACAAAGAGCTAGTCGTAAATGGTTACATCAATGCAAACTTTGACACTGATCCAGACGATTCTAAATCGCAAACCGGATACGTGTTTATATTGAATGGTGGAGCTGTCAGTTGGTGCAGTTCTAAAGAAAGTGTCATGGCGGGATCTACGTGTGAAGCGGAATACATAGCTGCTTCGAAAGCAGCAAATGAAGCAGTCTGGATGAAGGATTTCATATCCGATCTAGGTGTCATACCTAGTGCATCGGGTCCAATGAAAATCTTTTGTGACAATACTGGTGCAATTGCCTTGGCAAAGGAATCCAGATTTCACAAGAGAACCAAACACATCAAGAGACGCTTCAATTCCATCCGGGATCAAGTCCAGGTGGGAGACATAGAGATTTGCAAGATACATACGGATCTGAATGTTGCAGACATGTTGACTAAGCCTCTTCCATGAGCAAAACATGATAAACACCAAGACTCCATAGGTGTTAGAATCATTACTGTGTAATCTAGATTATTGACTCTAGTGCAAGTGGGAGACTGAAGGAAATATGCCCTAGAGGCAATAACAAAGTTATTATTTATTTCCTCATATCATGATAAATGTTTATTATTCATGCTAGAATTGTATTAATCGGAAACATAATACATGTGTGAATACATAGAAAAACATAATGTCACTAGTATGCCTCTACTTGACTAGCTCGTTAATCAAAGATGGTTACGTTTCCTAACCATAGACATGAGTTGTTATTTGATTAATGGGATCACATCATTAGGAGAATGATGTGATTTACTTGACCCATTCCGTTAGCTTAGCACTTGATCGTTTAGTATGTTGTTATTGCTTTCTTCATGACTTATACATGTTCCTGTGACTATGAGATATGCAACTCCCGTTTACCAGAGGAACACTTTGTGTGCTACCAAACGTCACAACGTAACTAGGTGATTATAAAGGTGCTCTACAGGTGTCTCCGAAGGTACTTGTTGGGTTGGCGTATTTCGAGATTAGGATTTACCACTCCGATTGTCGGAGAGGTATCTATGGGCCCTCTCGGTAATGCACATCAATATAAGCCTTGCAAGCAATGTGACTAATGAGTTAGTTGCGAGATGATGTATTATATAACGAGTAAAGAGACTTGTCGGTAACGAGATTGAACTAGGTATTGAGATACCGACGATCGAATCTCGGGCAAGTAACATACCGATGACAAAGGGAACAACGTATGTTGTTATGTAGTTTGACCGATAAAGATCTTTGTAGAATATGTGGGAACCAATATGAGCATCCAGGTTCCGCTATTGGTTATTGACCAGAAACATGTCTCGGTCATGTCTACATAGTTCTCGAACCCGTAGGGTCCGCACGCTTAAAGTTCGGTGACGATCGGTATTATGAGTTTATGTGTTTTGATGTACCGAAGATAGTTCGGAGTCCCGGATATGATCAAGGACATGACGAGGAGTCTCGAAATGGCCACGACATAAAGATCGATATATTGGATGACTATGTTTGGACTTCGGAAGTGTTTCGGGTGAGCTCAGGCATATACCAGAGTACCGGGGGGTTATCGGAACCCCCGGGGGGTTATTGGGCCTCATGGGCCCTAGTGGAGAAGAGGAGGGGCTGCCAGGTTAGGCCGCGCCCCATCCCCCTCTAGTCCGAATTGGACAAGGAGGGGGGTGGCGCCCCCCTTTCCTTCCTCTCCTCTCTCTCTCTTCCTTCCCCTCTCCTACTCCTACAAGGAAAAGAGGAGTCCTACTCCCGGTGGGAGTAGGACTCCCCCCTTGGCGCGCCCTCCTCTTGGCCGGCCGCCTCCCCCCTTGCTCCTTTATATACGGGGGCAGGGGGCACCCATAGACACACAAGTTGATTTATTGATTTATTCCAGCCGTGTGCGGTGCCCCCCTCCACCATATTCCACATTGATAATATCGTAGCGGTGCTTACGCGAAGCCCTGCGTCGGTAGCAACATCATCACCATCACCACACCGTCGTCCTGACGAAACTTTCCCGTGAAGCTCTGCTGGATCGGAGTTCGCGGGACGTCATCGAGCTGAACGTGTGCTGAATTCGGAGGTGCCGTACGTTCGGTACTTGGATCGGTCGGATGGTGAAGACGTATGACTACATCAACTGTGTTGTGCTAACGCTTCCGATTTCGGTCTACGAGGGTACATGGACTCACTCTCCCTGCTTGTTGCTATGCATCACCATGATCTTGCGTGTGCGTAGGATTTTTTTTGAAATTACTACGTTCCCCAACAGGATCTACATGTGAAGCGGAGTACATAGTTGCTTCAGAAGCAGCAAATGAAGGAGTCTCGATGAAAGAGTTCATATCCGATCTAGGTCTCATACCTAGTGCATCGGGTCCAATAAAAATCTTTTGTGACAATACTGGTGCAATTGCTTTAGCAAAGGAATCCAGATTTCACAAGAGAACCAAACACATCAAGAGACGCTTCAATTCCATCCGCGGATCATGTCAAGGAGGGAGACATAGAGATTTGCAAGATACATACAGATCTGAATATTGCAGACCCGTTGACTAAGCCTCTCTCACGAGCAAAACACGATCAACACCAAGACTCCATGGGTGTTAGAATCATTACTATGTAATCTAGATTATTGACTCTAGTGCAAGTGGGAGACTGAAGGAAATATGCCCTAGAGGCAATAATAAAGTTGTTATTTATATTTTCTTATATCATGATAAATGTTTATTATTCATGCTAGAATTGTATTAACCGGAAACTTAGTACATGTGTGAATACATAGACAAACGAAGTGTCACTAGTTTGCCTCTACTTGACTAGCTCGTTAAATCAAAGATGGTTATGTTTCCTAAACCATAGACATGAGTTGTCATTTGATTAACGGGATCACATCATTAGAGAATGATGTGATTGACTTGACCCATTTCGTTAGCTTAGCACTTGATCGTTTAGTTTGTTGCTATTGCTTTCTTCATGACTTATACATGTTCCTATGACTATAAGATTATGCAACTCCCGAATACCGGAGGAACACTTTGTGTGCTACCAAATGTCACAACGTAACTGGGAGATTATAAAGGTGCTCTATAGGTGTTCCTATGGTACTTATTGAGTTGGCATAGATCGAGATTGGGATTTGTCACTCCGAGTGTCGGAGAGGTATCTCTGGGCCCTCTCGGTAATGCACATCACTATAAGCCTTGCAAGCAATGTGACTAATGAGTTAGTTGCGGGATGATGTATTACGGAATGAGTAAAGAGACTTGCCGGTAACGAGATTGAACTAGGTATTGAGATACCGATGATCGAATCTCGGGCAAGTAACATACCGATGACAAAGGGAACAACGTATGTTGTTATGCGGATCAACCGATAAAGATCTTCATAGAATATGTAGGAGCCAATATGAACATCTAGGTTCCCCTATTGGTTATTGACCAGAGAGGTGTCTCGGTCATGTCTACATAGTTCTCGAACCCGTAGGGTCCGCACGCTTAACATTCGTTGACGATATAGTACTATATGAGTTATGTATGTTGGTAACCGAATGTTGTTCGGAGTCCCGGATGAGATCACGGACATGACGAGGAACTCCGGAATGGTCCGGAGATAAAGTTTGATATATGTGATAATAGTGTTTGGTCTCCGGAAGGGTTCCGGAATTCACCGGAAGGGGTTCCGCATGTTTCCCGAAATGTTTGGGTACAAGAACACTTTATTTGGGCCAAAGGGGAAAGCCCACAAGGTTTTTGGAAAGCGCAAAAGGAAGTTTTGCGGAGTCCAGGGGCCAGACGCTAGGGTCCCTGGCGTCTGGGTCCAGACACCGGGAACCCTGGCGTTTGGCCCTGGAGTCCGAGAAGGACTGTTGCCTTTCGGGTGAAACCGACTTTGTGGAGGCTATTACTCCAAGTTTCGACCCAAAGGCTCAACATATAAATAGAGGGGCAGGGCTAGCACCAAAGACACATCAAGAAACACCAAGCCGTGTGCCGGCAACCCCGTCCCCTCTAGTTTATCCTCCGTCATAGTTTTCGTAGTGCTTAGGCGAAGCCCTGCGGAGATTGTTCTTCACCAACACCATCACCACGCCGTCGTGCTGCCGGAACTCATCTACTACTTCGCCCGTCTTGCTGGATCAAGAAGGCGAGGACGTCATCGAGCTGAACGTGTGCTGAACGTGGAGGTGCCGTATGTTCGGTACTTGATCGGGGCGGATCGTGAAGGTGTACGACTACATCAACCGCGTTGATAAACGCTTACGCTTAGCGATCTTCAAGGGTATGAAGATACACTCCCCCTCTCATTGATATGCATCACCATGATCTTGCGTGTGCGTAGGAATTTTTTTAAAATTACTACGTTCCCCAACAACCTCAAACCCCTGAGCGACGACAAGCAGCAAAACACGACACTGACGGCTTGTATTACCTCCTTGTTGGTACTGGGCATCTTTTCAATGTCGATCAATGTTGCGACGAAGGAGGAGGAGGACCAGCAATGGCAAAGGGAGTTGGAGGGTGCGACCGTCGGCCCTGACAGAGGAAGCTAGGGAGGCAGGCGAGCAGGAGCTGCGCGAGCAGGATGGAGCGGCGGAGGAGGCAGTTGCGGTGACAGGGACCAGGGGAGTTGTGGCGGTGGTGGAGCAGGGCAGCCGCGACTTCTGTTGGAGGAGGTCAGAAAAATCGAGCCTTCTCCTCGCCCGGGGAAGCAACACGACGGAGGAGAGGAACAAGGAGGGGGAGCTCCGGTGAGGCCCGGGGAATCTCTGGCGGCGCGCGCGGGAAGACGGGCAGGGGGCTCCGGCAAGGGAGACGAGCAGGGGGCTCTGACGGGGGAGAGGAGCGGAGGAGTGTGTCGTTTGCTGGGAATTGACTGAGGAGTTTTTCACATAATTTCCATGGTGCCATGCTTTTCCGGATGGAGGGGTATGTTTTAAAAATATTAATCATGTCTTCAAAAAATGTAAAATCTGTGTATAAAAATTTCCGAGATGTATACAAAAAGTTAAATGTGTATGAAAAACGAGTCTACATAAAAAAATACATGTTTAAATTTTTTAATCATTTATTTTTAAAATGATAAAAATGTATATAAATATTTTTCCTAATGCTTACAAAAAATATAAAGTGTGTATGTAAAAACATAGACATAAAAAAATGTTTTCAAAAGTCTTAGTCATGTATTTGGCAAATGTTAAATGTGTATACAAATACGTACAATGTGTATGAACAAACCTAGATATCAAATTTTTTTTTTTATTTTTTTTATTATTCATGCATTTGGAAAATGTTAAACATGTATCTCAGAAATGTTCCTAATGTATATAAAAAATGTACAATATGTATGTAAGAAGCAGACATCAAGAAATATATGTTTTCAAAAATGTTATTCATGTATTTAAAATGTTAAATGTGTATTTAAAAATGTTCCCAATGTATACAAAAAAGTACAATGTGTATGGAAAAAAAATGAAATAAAAAATATGTTTTACAAATGTTAATAATATATTTTACAAATGTTAAATTTGTATAAAAATATATAATGTGGATTGAAAAAGGTAGAATAAAAAAATAAAGTTTTCAAAAAAGTCGATCATGTATTTGGAAAACATTAAACTTGTATAAAAAAATGTTCCTCTTGTAGACGACTTTTTTAATGTGTATGTAAAAGGTTGACAACAGAATATATGTTCAAAAAAAATGTTAATCATGTATTTGAAAAATGTTCAACATGTAAAATAAAGATGTTTTAGATGTATATGCAAAATGTTTCTTGTGATTGGGAAAAAATTTAAATGCGTATAAAAATATATTCTTGTTCTATATGGAAAGAGAAAGAAAAACCCAAAGGAAAATTGACAAGACAAATAAAACAGAGATAACCAATGGAAACCAGTGCAAAAGAATGAAAACAGTAAAGGAAACAAGAAAAACAAATAAAACCGGGGAAAATCAAGAAAGAAACAAAGAAAATGGAATCAAATAAAGAAAATAAAAACAATTGAAAATGGAGAAAGAAACAAAATGAACCGAAGAAAAAGGGAAGAAAAGAAAAGAAACCGGTAAAAATGAGAAAGAAACAAAACAACCCGGTGAAAACAAAGAAAAAACATAAAATACTGAAAACCCCGGCGAAGAAATAAAAAACCAGAAGGAAATGGAAAGAAATGTAAAAGAGAAAAACAGAAGAGACCGAAGCAAAGAGCGAACCAGCCGAGCGAGCAAGGAATGCAATAATATGGGCTGCCCCATTACTGTAGCTTACCAGAAATCCTGGAGGCGAGACTTGCTATCATCTTGCATTGAGCGAGATATAGCTCTCATGTCTGCTGCCAGCCCATGGTCCTAGACCCATAAGTGGCTCTCATATTGTATTTGGGTCATGCCTGGGCCAGCAAAAGTGCAGATGTACCGAGGCCCAGCCTGTACTCTGTGGAGCACTAGGACATTTCAAAGCAGGAAGAAATGACAACCAAAAAATTATACTCACTTCGATCCAGATTAATTGTCGCTGCTTTTGTACAAAGTTGTATCTGAGTAGGAAATCCCTATATTAGGTTACTTTAATATTAAAACCATAGTCTCCGACAGTAGATCATGCAGAGTTCTATTGGTCAGATAGACCCAGTGATCGCGTCGGTGGTCCTGTCTCTGGTGGATCATCTCGTGTGGGTCGCCAGCAACTACTTCTTGCAGACAGTAGCTGATGGTACACAATATCTTGTTTAAAAACGGAGGCCAAAACTTTATCACATTTCATTAATTAAGAAGAATTTAAGAGAATTACAAAGAGAGTAGTTCAAAGAAAAACATGGCATTCTGGGTACAAACATTTCTACTCTCGCGGCACCAAAGAACTCAAGTGGTTCACACTCGCCATCCCCGAAAGCATGCCCTCAACCTAACCTTGGTCGTAATGGAGCCCGGCATCGACGGAACATTCCTAAAAACACTAGCATTCCCCTCACACCTTATCTCCCAAGGTACAAACATAACTAGAGAAGCTAAAGCCTTCCTCGTGCGGTTCATTCTTTAACTAAGCTGCCCCACCCATCAATATCCACTTGGTACAGCCCTATCCATCTTTTGATGTCGCTCCAGATGTCTCTTGTGTATCTACACATGAACAATATATGTGCCACTATCTTGGTTCCTTTTTGCATAATTCACACAGGCCAAGATTTGACCACCCTCGATGTTGGAACCGGTATGTCGTCCACATACGCTCTTGAATGATGAGCCACGCAAAAAATATAAGCTTCGACAACGCCTAAAAATTCCAAACCACCGACTTAATCGAGTCGGAACATGTGCGGCTCCTGTTGCTCACCTCACGCCACCTAACCGTAATTCTTAGGATGGAGCTCGACCGCACTAACATCATGTCCTGCTTTTATTCCGTTGATGGAAACCCACGAGCAATGCTTTCCAACATGCACATGAAATATCGTCGATTCAATTCAGGCATTGCTCCAGGGAAGCAAACATCTTGGCACATGTTTTAGCTAGACATGCATATGTCCAAAATGATGTATTTTTTACTGCGAATATGCAAAGCTTGTGTATCATTTTATTGATAGAAAAGAGGAGAATAAGTACGAGAAATGGCACGATACATAACACAAATGCAAGAAGATACTAGCATGGTACCCAAAGCATGGAGACAGAGGATGATGGGCCCAAACAGAGAACACAACACATCTAAACCTGCCACCTATAGCTTTCCATTCTTTCCAAAGTAATGTACTGGTGGGATGATGATCCACCTAGCTTTCTGCTACCATATGTACTGAATGATGTAATTTTGTTAAGCTTGCAATAAACTGCCAAGAGACTTTCCTTTCAGAAAGAAAAATGTATGTAAGTTGTTGTGGTGAGATAGACCCAGCGATAGGCTGATAGCGTCGGTGGTACTGTCTGGTGGAACATCTTCGTGTGTGTCGTCAGGAGCGCCTCTCGCGGAGAGCAGCCAATGGGACAGAAATCCTGCTCCAGCCTCCAGCTGCTCATCTGACGCCACCGGACGGTAATTTCTCTTCGTTGGGTGGAGCACGACCGCACTAATGTGCAGTGTCCTGTCCAGGCTTATCCAGTTAAACACCGACAGTGTACGTGGCCCCTAATGGCACAGGTCGGGGTCAGCAGCGGGCCGCAACTTGCCAAGACGGGGAGCTCAGCTGATCAAGCTACAAGACGAGAATCACGATAGGATTTGCGACTTGGCGGGGGCTGCTTTACTGCACTGCACTCCACTGGACCATAGAGAGGAAGCCACAGTGCTCCGCACGTAAGCGTTTCGGCCTTTGGGGCCATCCGACACGACGTCTCAACGGCCGGCCGGCCTCGCGATAACAGATCACATCGCCTGGGTACGTAACGTGGGGGAGTACTAAACCCGCACTGTCATCTGGTCAAGCGCAAAAAGGGCAGGACGCCTCGCGCAATCAGAGTCAGAGGTGACAACTATACGCTGTCTGGTGGTTTGGGTCGGGTAGTGAGTGGGTCTCTGTAATAACTCCCATGATTTCTGCAAGATTCATGCGCGACCGTTGACAAGGCTAGAGGTTCGAACATCACGGAGAAAATACTGATCTAGGGCAGGAGCGAGTTGATCGCATCGAGGGTGAAGTACGTTTTTTTTTAGGGATTTTTTTTTTGAGACATTTTTTTTTTTTTTTTTTAGGGATGACAATTGACAAGCGTAACAGCAGAGGTGGAATTCGCTCAAGAAGGCCCATGAGACTGAAGCACGAGAGAAGATAACAATTCCAAGGCCCACGGCGCAGGATCCGCACAAACGAGAGGAGGGGTGGTAGTGCCGATGTCGGTGGCCCGTCCCGATCGCCGTCTGACTCCGCTGGGGGCCGGGCAGAGAAAGCCATCGGGATCGTGCATATCTCCGCCCACTCTCTCGTCCCGTTCCGTTCCGTCCTCCGGTAGGCACAACCGTGCCGAGCTGAGGAGGACAGGACCCCCGAGAGGAGATACAGGCGACGGCGACGTCGCCGTGGACAGTCTAACCCACCGCCCGCTACGAGCCTACGACCAACCCCGCCCAACGCCTCCTCCTTTCCTTTCACCTCTCAGAGCATGGCTAATAGAAGAGCCTGCTGTTGGCTATATAGTTGTTTCATGTCATCTAAAGTCTTTGTAAAAAGTTAGCTTATATAGGGCTTCTTTGGATCACAGGATTTGCAAAACAAAGGAATAGGAAAAATGAAGGATTTGATTGCCATGACATAGCCAATCCTGTGGATTTTTTCCAGAGGTCAGACCTCATGTGTAAATTCCTTTGAAATCAGCACCTTGAAAACCCAATCCTGAGGAATTTTAATGGCCCAATCCTTTGCTTCAAATGCGTTTCATAGGAAACAATCCTGAGGATTAATACCCATGAAAATCCTGTAAAAATCCTCCAATCCAAAGAAGGCCATAATAGGCTGGCTATTAGCTTGGCTACAACATTAGATGATTAACAGTGAGGGGAGGCAGAAAAACACACACGATTGGTGTAGGGAGTAAAACGCCAGCTACAAACTCACTCACGGGCTGCATGCAGACTTTACTATCTCGTTTACTGTGATATAGCCCGGCTGTACATCAAGCGCCCGCTCAAGTCTCTCTCTTCATTTATCACTGCTCCACGTAGGACTTTGCTGAGGCCTTGTTCGGTAGTCAGGGGAGCAACCCCCTAGGGGATTCAATCCACCCAGGGGTTGGGTGATCCTCACGCTGTCACCCAATCCCTATAGGGATTAAACTCCTAAATTCCCTGAACCCCTACCTCAACAAATCACATTCGGTTAACCCCTCCCAGCAGCACATATCAATCAATCGAGTACTCAGGACGAGGAGAGGGGAGTCCGAGGAGGAGGAGAGGAGCTTACTGGGTGGGATCCTGGATCACGGCGATATCGTCGCCGCGGCCGGCGAGTTCGCTTTGGTCGCGTCGCCTGCGAGAGTCCGCCTCCGGGTCACTCGGGGTTTCGTTCCACGGGTGGGGAGACGATTATTTTTTCCCCATCTGTTTTGCGAAGACTGGAGGGGTTTCGATCGGGGGATTGACCCACGCTGGACTTAAACGAACACGCATTAACGGACGGGCCGGGGTTACACCCCGGCGGGGGTAATCCTCGTCGATCCACGGGGGTTGGGCCGCAAACCTCGCGGGGGAGGGAGTAAACGAACAAGGCCTGAGGTGGAACACGCTACAGCCGGCTGACTAGGTACTAGTATACTTGCTCTCAGGCTGTAGCCGGAAATGGCCGTGGGTCCTCCGTCTCCCTTCCCGGCAATTCGAGGGCAAGGAAGAAGAAAGGGTACCATGCATACCAGAAGAACCAATTTGTCCTCGCGAGGTGGATGTGACTTCTGATTCTCCGCCTCACGAAACAAACAACGGTGAACTCGAGAGGTGAGCTCACTTTCCGCTGAATTTGAACCCTCTGGAAGAAAAATTGCCCCCAGCTAGGTAGCTAGCTGAACGAAGAGCCAAAGAGACACACACACATACACACATCCCCTGCCTTCTGTTTGCATGGCCTCTGTTTTCGTGTGAACTCGACACAGCCAGCCACACGTCGCACGCGGTTTGCTTGGCCTCCATCTGTTCATGCATCCTCTATGTCACCCACCACCGTCTGAGGCCACGCGGGCGACACATCATCCACCCCGCTCGCTTTAACACCTCCTCCCGTCCCGATCAGTGATCGCCTCAGCGTTACGTGCGCGCCTAATCACGCCCTCCTGATGACGCTCCTCGACGCAATCCCGTCCGTACCCATCAACCGTGTCTTTTCGCCCCATCTTTACATACACAGAACAATAAATAATACACGAGAAAGCATGGCTGCATAATCACTCTCCCTCCTGGGGACACAGACGCAGGCATTGCAACAAAGTAAAGCTGGTGAGGATAATGAAGCCCAGCACAACTCCATCAGATCAGAGTGCAGCATACATAGTAATACATAATTTAAAGTGACAAGATGTCACAGCAGCACATACTAATAATTTGATAAAAGTGGGGTGCTGACAATGAGACGACGGACACTGATGATCGATCTCGGATCCTCCTTAGTTTCTAGTAGTAGTAGTATACGTAGTACCGCATGAATGCATTTGGGTATGTATTTTATTCTGGCTTCTACTAATCACAGGGGAAATAAACAGTGAGGGTGTGGAGAGTAGGTGTATATGTGGCGCGTGTGTACGCGAAGAGTTTATCATCGTATCTGTACGGTGCTTATACGGGACGACCGAATTAATGGCGGCAACGTAGCAACGCGACGGAGCTGGTGGTGGGAACGGGGACGGAGTGTACCACGTACTAGTACTGATTGATCGATCACATGATGGCGCAGGCGTAGGAGGGGTCCTCCTCGCAGACGATCTTGTAGCCGCCGCACGGGTACGCCGGCTGCTGCGGGTACGGCGGGTACGGCGGGTACTGCGGGTAGATGTTGAACTGGGGCGGCTCGGGCGCCGGCGCCGGCGCGGGCTCTTGCTTGCAGGAGCAGCAGTGGCAGCCGCCATGGCCGTGGTGGCAGCAGCAGTCCGATGGCCACGCCGGGTACGGGTAGGGGTACGGCCACGGGTACGGTATCTCCACGACCTTGGGCGGCGGGGGCGCGGGCTCCTCCTTCTTGGGCGGGGGCGCAGGCTCCTCCTTCGGCGGCTCCTCCTTTGGCGGCTCCTCCTTGGGCGGCTCCGGTGCCGGCTCGGGGCACTTGGGCTCCTCGACGACCGCTGGCGGCGGCGGCACCACGACCTCCGGCTCCGGCGGCGGGGGCGCGGGCGCCTCTTTCTTGGGCTCCTCCGGCGGCGGCGGCGGCGGCGGCTCGACGATCTCGATCTCCTTGATGATCTTGCAGGCCTTACAGCAGAGCTTGTCGGAGAGCTTGTCGGCGTCGAAGGGGCCCTTCACGATCACCTTGTTGTTCTTCTCATCGTACTCGATGTCGTCGATGACGAACTCGCCCTTCTCTGCACGCAAGAATACCATCAGGCTCAAAACTAACGCCGACACGAACAGCTTCTGATCGGAGGAGAGAGGACGCGCGAGCGAAGCACGCACCTCTGATCCTGTCGAGCACCCTCTCGATCTTGCGGTGGCAGCGGGCGCAATCCAGGTCCACCTTGATGATGATGGTCGGCATCTGCACTCCACACACACACGCACACCTCTCAGAATTCCAGCCAAAATTTTCCACATCCACCTCTTCCTTCGCAGAACAGAGTTGTAGAAAATGAAACAGAGGCGCATCAATTTCACGCGAGCAGAGCAAGAGAGGGGACCGATCGACCAAACCAACTGCCGATCGCAACCGGTTCACGCTATTCGCTAGGCACAAAAGAGGGAAACAATTGATGAGAAGAAAGGGTAGTTCGAAGCGTAGAACACACTCCAAAAAGAAACGGAATTAATTGGTGAAAGCACACGCTTCCGCCATCAACAAGGTTCGGCATGGCACAATCAAATCAACCAATCATCCACACGCAGTCCTAAATCAAATGCATGCTTCTGATTGCGAGAGAGAGAGAGAGATAACGATGTGCATCACCTTGATTGAGTCTCCTCCCTGCAATGCGAGGAGGCGGGGAAGGGCCGAGAAGGAGCGGCGGTGGAGTGAGGGAATTGGATGCGGGGAGGGGGAGGGGGAGGCGGTGTGAATGAATACGCACCTATATATGCGTCCGTCACCTGGCTCATCCGGAGGGGAGGAGACTTGCCGCTGGGAAGAAGAAGCCGGGCAGAAGAAGCTAGAAGCTGAAAAGGGGCGTGGAAAGGCAGCGGCACACACAACACGGCCCGCCCAACGCTTGGCCTTGTTGGCTCGCACCGTCGACCACACCCGGGGGTAACCGTCGCTGTCGTCGCTGTTAGTCGGCGTTCTCCCCGAGGATGATCACCGCACAGAAAGCTCCCTGCATTTTTCACAATGCACAGTAAATCTACTGGTGGCGGCAGAGCAAGCTGGATGTGACACTGAGTGATCAGTTTGTAGTGTTCTCGCACTGTGAGGAAGGCAGGTGGCGCGCTGGCATTGGCGCATGCGCGAGCCAGAGCCCATGGAACCACCCGACCGGTTCGGTGACTGTGGGAGGGGTCGGAGCTTTTGCTTAACCCTGGGTGGTCATCTTTTGCTGTCATGATGACATGATCTGAGCTCAGACAAGAAATGGACCGGAAAGATATGACCAAACTAGCCTGCCCGGTAAGGGGCTTGTCAATGGTTGCCTAGTGCTAATCAGATGTTATTCACATAAAGATGAGGACCGCAATATCTTGCCGACGGCAACTGGGGAGGAACCCAGAGCACGACTTGTTCCCGGGAACAATGTGAGATCTCACATTAGGTGAGATTAATGAGATCGATTTTTTCAAAAGAAAATACATGTTCAAACATTTTCAAACTCTTTGTAGACATACATCAATGTTTGATGTACAATCTCAAAAAGATTCAGCTCCCTATTTCGACTTACATTAATGGAAACAAAAAGATAAAATCTGATGTAAATAGTGTCAAAGTACCATTCACCCAAAGCTGCCACTACTCACATTCATTTATATTTTTTGAATGTCTAATGTACATCAAGTTTTCAGCTGAATTTTTTCGAAGTTGTAGAAATACCTCACATGAATGTTGTTAAATAATTATAGATTATTTTTGAAATGTCTAAATATATATTTTTAGGGTTGATCTCATGATCTCACCTAAATGTGAGATCTCATACAAGTTTCGCCCACTCGTTCCCTGGGGATGGATGGAGGGAGCGAACGAAAACATTAGCTGGAGGAACCCTCCTTGTGAATCCCCTCCCCCCATCCACGTATGGCCAAAGAAAAAGCTCATTTTTTGTGTCACACACTGCAAAGTTTTAAAATCTGGTATTTTGTACCTCATCTAAAAATACCATGATGTGCAATAAATAAAAATGCATCCATGTTTAAAATTGATCAAGTGTTGTACACCCCAAAAACTCACAAATTACCGTGG
>NC_057807.1:575520450-575637106 GCF_018294505.1 Triticum aestivum | reverse complement strand
CCTTTCCTCCTCCTCTTCTTCAGAGTCTCTCACCATAGATGGCTTTCCAATCACTCTAGCAATAGTTTCTTCTTCTTCAATCTCAGGCACTGGGGCCTTGTTCTTTTCTGCAGTAGGTATGTTTCTGGTGCTTCTCTTTGGTGCAGACTTGGAAGCTTGAGCTAGAGCTTTGGGGGCAGTCTTGGACTTTGATGGAGCGGCCCCAGACTTGATGGCATCCCCCATCAGCTTTTGACACTTGGCAGGAGGTGCATCTTGCTTTTCCTCCTCCTCTTCTTCAAAGTCTCTCACCATAGATGGCTTTCCAATCACTCTAGCAATAGTTTTCCTGACCCTTTCCTTTCCTTCCTTTCCACCAGCATCTTCTCTTGTCTCAAGAGTAAACTCCATGGTTTCTTGTGTTGATGCTCTAGCTTTGGACATTGGCACTCTTCTGGCAGGAGCTTTCTTCTTCATGACTGGCTTGGTGTTAGCAGCAGCACCATATTCCTTCTTGAGCACTTTCTTCTTTGAGTTCACCTCCTCAACTTCAAAATCCTCATCCTCTGAATCTGAGGTTTTCTTCTTCCTCTGCCTTGTTGTTGCCTTAGGTAGGTTGCTGGGAGTGCTTCTGCTCCCCTCATCATAGCTGCTAGAGGGACTAGTGCCCTCACTCATGTTGACTTGTTCCTCAGACTTGTTCTGGCTATCACTCTGGTCTGACATGGCTGACACTGCAAGCTGACCTTGTGAATAGTTATAGATGAGGTAGAATGGATGAGCATCACAAAGTGCAGAGTTTTTGCAAAACAATTGAGTCAAAAAATTAGTTTTAGTTTTCTACAGAAAGCATTTCGGAGCTACCAATTTGTGAACTCGGTGACACCGAAGCAACAATCTATGTCTAAACTAGTGATCTCGGTCAGACCGAGGCACAGTTCGGTGACACCGATATTGCTAGGGTTTCACAAAGTTCTGAACTCGGTCACACTGATTTGTAAGTTTCAGTCAGACCGAAAATCACAAGTGCAATGGCCTAAGCCAAATCGGTGAGACCAATTTCTACAACTCGGTTTGTCCGAGATGGGTCCGGCAGAAACCTAACCCTAAATTTTCAAATAAAATATAGACTAAAGGATGTTTGCTGGATAGGATGATCTCAAACGTGTCAAGAACCATGGCATTGTCTGTGTGCTAAGAATCGGACTGAGAAAACACAGAGGGTCGAACTCATACCCTAATTTGGCGATGAGCTCGCTATGAATCGCTCAGACCGAAATGCATAGAGAGGTTTTGGAAGTTTAAGTCTATGACAAAATGGTGACTTCGAGTGCTCCTCACCCAGAGGGTTTGAATCTGACTTGATCAAACTTTGTGGTGTAGCATGAATAGAGTTTGAGACGAGAAAAGCATAGATAGCTAGAGGGAGTTCTTAGGCATTCTTGTCCATCCATTTGGCAAAAGAAAAGAAGCCAAACAATCAAAGCAACAAATGGATGTCCTCGAATGAGAAAAATATGCAATCAACATGCTCACACAATAAAATGGCAAATGAAATATGTGGCAAAGCATGCATAATCACTCTAGCATCTATCAAGCAATTGGCGATGACTAGGTCATCTATATATGAGTATATTAACGTAGGAGTCAAATTAGGACATTTGATCATAGGTCATACTCATCGTTTAAGCACAAGTGGGGTTACCAGTTTTACATAAAGCATCATTGTGTTCACACCATTAGAGTTGCTTTAGCCCAATTTTTAGAGTAAAGCTCCCCCTAGATGTGATATCCCCCCTAAGAGGGATGAACTAACCTTGGGTTTTGTCGATGATGACTTCATGTAGGTGTTGAAGATGTGGATGCTCATTGTTGATGTAGATCATTTGGAGCAATCCATTGGAGTGAGTTGCACTTTCAATACCTACATGGGTTAGTCCCACAAGGAACAAACAAATATATCCATAGACATAGAGTGAATCACACACAAGATGATGTCCATGAAATCATTAGATTACCTTGTCCCTTGTCTTACCAACCAGAGGGTTTGTGACTCCTTGAACTAGTTCAAGATGTGGAAGTTGTTCGCATTTGTCCTTGCCAAAATGAATATGAGTGAAGTATGTTGGCGGAATCACCCTCAAGAACTCTCTAGTTCTTCTTCTTCGGGTTCCATGTCATCTTGGTGGGAATCCTTGGGGTTGTAGGTGTACATGATGAAGTAGAACTTGATGTACACTTGGGAACCCACTTGACCAAGGCCTTTGGAGCATCTTCAAATGCATCAATCTCCTCTTGAAGCTTTTCCTTGGCTTTTAGCTTGTGGTCGTGTGGTGGAAGATCATCTTGAGCTTGTGTCCCCTTGAAGGAAGTAGGATCATACTTCTCTTGTTGAGGAACAAACTTCGTCTTGGGTTATTGATCGTCTTCCCACTCAACTCCATTGGCATTGAACTTTCATTCAAAACCAACACCTTGATTCTTCCGGTGCCTTCCTTGCTTCCGTACAATTTCCTCAAATTGTTTACTTCCGACAAGGCTCTTGTAAACACCTTTCTCTATAATTCCCTTCAATAAGCTATTTTCTTTCTCAAGTGTAACTTGGCTAAGAGAATCATTAGTGGAATCAAGAGAACTACTAGAAGAAACAATATTGGATTTAGCATGATTGTTGTTACTACTAGAAGAAGAATCTTTCTTACTCTTGTTGCTAGATTTTACTTGTGGCATGTAAGTAGACAAGAGTAAACACTTGGCAATATAAGAAGAACCTTTCTTCTGAAGATCATCATTGATGGCTTCTAAGAACCCATGTTCTTGCTCAAGATTGAGCTTCTCGAAGCGTAGCTTCTCATGAGTTTTTAAAAGTTCTCGATGATCTTCTAAAGTAGTTTCATGAGCTAACTTAAGAGTGTTTAGTTATTTAGTTAGATGCTCAATCTCCTTATTATCATTGTCATTCATTTCATCTTGATTAGCATGATTAATAGCATTTTCATCATAGTATTCATCACTAGAGTTGTCAACAAGTAAATCATCATCACCCAGCAAATCATCTTCATCACTATTGAAATCAACATACTCGGGGTGTGATACCTTGGGGCCTTTAGCCATGCAACATCTTCCAATTCCTTCATTTGGTCACTCAAATATGTCATAGGAGTTGGTTGACACAAGTGCTAGACCGGCAACACCTTCATCTTGAGTATATTCGGAGTTGGAGTGATAACTTCTCTCGGAGTGGTGGTCAGAGTCGGAACAGATACCCATTCACCAACATGAGCTTGATGTCTGAGTTTTGTGTAGCTCTTTGATGACGTTTCCTTCCTTTTCGAATGCTCGCTTCTTCGAGAGGTTCTTCGTTCATAGCGATCATCTCTACTCCTTCTCTCTCTTGGTGGTGATTCTTCCCTCTTGCTTCCCCATTTAGGTGAGTCTTCTCTTCTTTTGTAGGGAGCCATACACTCATTGGAGTAGTGTCCGGGCCTTCCACAATTGTAGCAATTTCACTCATGACTAGAAGATCTTTTGTCATTGTAGGACCTTGACTTGGAACTCCTTTCCTTGCTTCTACTCTTGTAGAACTTGTTGAAGTCCTTCACCATTAAGCTCAATTCTTCATTGAAGGCTTGTTTCTCATTTGATGATGTAGGAGCATCACATGAGGCTTTGTAAGCACCACTAGACTTGTTGTGAAGCTCTTCTTTATCCTTGAGTGACATCCCATGCGCAACAATTCTTCCAATGACTTCGGTTGGCTTGAGATCTTTGTAATTTTGCATCATTTGGATCAAAGTGCACATGGTATCATATTTTCCATCCAAGGCTTTTAGGATATTCTTGATGATTAATTTGTCGGTCATCTCTTCACTTCCTAAGTCGGCAATCTCATTTGTGATGAGAGCAAGCCTAGAGTACATTTCACTGACACCTTCACCATCCTTCATTTTGAACTTGTCAAGCTGACTTTGAAGCACATCCAACTTGGATTCCTTGACGGAGTCAGTACCTTCGTGCATATAAATCAAGGTATCCCAAATTTTCTTTGCATTCTCAATAGGGGTGGGCATATAAACCGATGAACCGAACACCGAACCGAAGCCGACACCGAAAAAACCTAATTTCTGGTTTTTAATGCTATCACAGAAAAAATCGGTTTTTAGGTCTGCTAACCGAACTTAATTCTGTCGGTGCAGGAGTTTCTTGTGGTTAACCAAGGACACCAAAATAACCGTGCTCGAGCACTTCTCCCGCCCTCACGCTCACGTGTCGCTAAGCCTGAATTTTTTTCACGCTAGGACCAGGTAGCCTTCGTGCGACAGCGACAGAGACTTTGGCATGGGCCAAGCCAACTACTCCTACATGTGTGTGATGCCCAAGTTACCGTGGGCTTTTGTTTCCAGCGTGTGGCCAGTTTCCAAGTATGTGCACGTACGTACGAGAAGCACCAGAGGGCAGAGGTGCTGGTGGTTGTTGTAGTGCTGGTTTGTTTAGTCCCACCTCGTCCAACCAAAGATAATCGTGTGAGGACCTCAGCTATATAATAGAGAGCACAGGTGGAGGAAACAACGCATCTAAAATTATTTCAACACATACAACAAGTACAGTATAAACCGTATACCGAACCAAATATCTCGGTTAACCGAATTTTCGGTTAGTCATATTTTGAAGTCTTTTTCGGTTTCTAGCTCTATTAACCGAATTTAAAAATTAACCGAATGGTAGAAACCAAAAAATCGGTTTATACCGAATGCCCATGCCTAATTCTCAAGACAACTGATTTTGTTGAATTCTTTGGGGCACAATCCGTTGAAGAGGATATCACAAGCTTGAGCATTGTATTGCAGCATCTTCAATTCTTCCATGGTAGCTTCAGGATTTGGTTCTCTACCATCAAAGAATTCACCTTGCAAACCAATACACACAATGGACCAAACGGCGGGGTTACGTCCAAGATATGCATTTTCATCTTATGTTTCCAACTAACAAAATTAGTACCATCAAAGTAAGGAACTCTACGGTGGTAATTTCCCTCGCTAGACGCCATACTCTCCTAGGTTGTGAAACCAAAGGCTATGATCACCAAAGCTATGGAAATCAAGGCAAATGGAGACCAAAGCTCTGATAACACTTGTAGAATCGAAAGTATGTCTAGAGGGGGGTGATTGGACTACTTGACCAAATAAAAATCTAGCCTTTCCCAATTTTAAGTCTTGGCAGATTTTAGCAACTTAACACTCAAGCAATCAACCTAGACATGCAATTCTAAGAGTATAGCAGCGGAATGTAAATCATTGCATATGAAGGTAAAGGGGAGGAGTTTGGAGGGAGCAAACGCAATGTACACACAGAGATTTTTGGCGTGGTTCCGATAGGTGGTGCTATCATACATCCACGTTGATGGAGACTTCAACCCACGAAGGGTAACGGTTGCGCGAGTCCATGGAGGGCTCCACCCACGAAGGGTCCATGAAGAAGCAACCTGTCCATCCCACCATGGCCATCTCCCACGAAGGACTTGCCTCACTTTGGTAGATCTTCACGAAGTAGGCGATCTCCTTTCCCTTACAAACTCCTTGGTTCAACTCCAAAATCTTGACGGTGGTTCCCAAGTGAAACCTAACCAATCTAGGATACACCACTCTCCAAAAGGTAATATATGGTGTGTTGATGATGAACTCCTTGCTCTTGTGCTTAAAATGATAGTCTCCCCAACACTTAACTTCTCTCACAAATTTGGCTATGGTGGAAAGATGATTTGAGTGGAAAACAACTTGGGGAAGGCTAGAGATCAAGATTCTTGTGGTTGAATTGGAATGTCTTGGCCTCAACACATGAGTAGGCGGTCCTCTCTCAGAAAATGAATGCTGGAAGTGTAGGCACGTTCTGATGTCTCTATCCACAAATGAAGAGTGGGTGGAGGGGTATATATAGCCTCCACACAAAATTTAGCCGTTACACACAGATTCCCAAACTCGGTGAGACCGGATAGTGAAACTCGATCAGACCGATTCAGTTCAAAATGCGAACGTTAGACTTTTTGGTGGGACCGACATGATCAACTCGGTGGGACTGATGTGCTAGGGTTAGGGCATAACTTGATCTCGGTGAGACTGATCACATGAACTCGGTGGGACCGATTTCAGTAATAGGCAAACAGAGAGTTGGTCAGGCAAACTCGATGGGACCAATCGCTCATTTCGGTGAGACCAAAACGTTACGAAGGGAAACAGAGAGTTTGCAATCCCATCTCGGTGAGACCGAGATCCCTATCGGTGAGACCAAAGTGATTAGGGTTTGTGGCAATGGCTATGTCAAAAGAACTCGGTGGTGACGGATAGATCAAATCGGTGGGGCCGAGTTTGACTTTAGGTTTAGGACATATGTGGATATGATAAAGTGGTTGAGTGTTTTTGAAGCATATCACTAAGCATTTTGAGCAAGTAAGCCATTAAGCAACACCTCATCCCCTTTTAATAGTATTGGCTTTCCTATGGACTCAATGTGATCTTGGATCACTTAAATAAAAATGTAGAGTCTTGAGCTTTTTGCCTATATGTGTCCTTTGCATTTTGAGGGGTCCACATCTCTAGTCCATGCCATGCCAATCATTGAACTTTCTGAAATGGTCATCTTGAAAGAGTATTAGTTAAATGAGCTATATGTTGTTCAGAATTACCAAAACTACCCAAGGATTAGTTGCACTTTTAGGGCCTAACCCCTTGGCCTAACCATATCATCCTATATATCCTTTACCTCCGGGCCATTCCGGAGCTCCTCGTCATGTTCATTATCTCATCTAGGACTCTGAACAACATTCGGTCACCAACATACATAAATCATATAATACTATATCATTAACGAACGTTAAGCGTGCGGACCCTACGGGTTCGAGAATGATGTAGACATGACCGAGATGCTTCTCCGGTCAATAACCAATAGCGGTACATGGATGCCCATATTGGTTCCTACATATTCTACGAAGATCTTTATCGGTCGAACCTTTAATTATGACAACATACTTAGATCCCTTCGTTCGTCGGTTTGTTACTTGCCCGAGATTCGATCATCGGTATCTCCATACCTAGTTCAATCTTGTTACTGGCAAGTCTCTTTACTCGTTACGTAATACATCATCCCGTAACTAACTTCTTAGTCACTTTGCTTGCAAGATTCTTGTGATGATGTATTACCGAGAGGGCCCAGAGATACCTCTCCGTCACATGGAGTGAAAAATCCCAGTCTTGATCCATGCCAGCCCAACAAACACCTTCGGAGATACCTGTACCCAGTTATGTTGTGACATTTGATGGCACACAAGGCATTCCTCCAGACCCCAGGAGCTGCATGATCTCATGGTCAAAGAAACATGTATTTGACATTAATAAAGAAGTAGCAATAAACTGAATGATCGTATGCCATGCTAATGGTGGGGCTTTTCCATCACATCATTCTCCTAATGATGTGGTCCCGTTATCAAATGACAACTCATGTCTATGGTTAGGAAACCTTAACCATCTTTTGATCAACGAGCTAGACTAGTAGAGGCTCACTAGGGACACGGTATTTGTTTATATATCCACACATGTATTTAAATTTCTGGTCAATACAATTCAAGCATGAATAATAAACCTTTATCATGAATAAGGAAATATAATAATAACAACTTTATTATTGCCTCTAGGGAATATTTCCATCAACTAGCTGGTAACCCACAAGTAGAGGGGATCGTTTGTAGCCTTCTTTGATAAATAAGAGTGTCGAACCCAACGAGGAGCTAAAGTTAGAACAAATATTCCCTCAAGTTATATCAACCACCGATACAACTCTACGCACACTTGACATTTGCTTTACCTAGAACAAGTATGAAACTATCTTGCAAGAATAAAACTACGAGTACTTTGCGAGAATAAAACTATGAATAAATTGCAAGGTAATAAAAGTGGATAGCTTTTGTCAAAAAGAAAGTCATTTGTCCCTAGGCAATCAATAACAAGTACCGGTAATCATTATTGTAATTTTATATGAGGGAGAGGCATGAGCTAACATACTTTATCTACTTGGATCATATGCACTTATGATTGGAACTCTAGCAAGCATCCGCAACTACTAAAGATCATTAAGGTCGTGAAACCCAACCATAGCATTAAGTATCAAGTCCTCTTTATCCTATATGCAACAACCCACCTACTCGGGTTTAAGCTTCTGTCACTCTCGCAACCCACCATAAGCGAATCATGAACGTATTGCAACACCCTACAGTGGGGGGGCCCTCATGTTTGCGCGAGACGGAGGGCACCGTAGGACAGCACCATAGACAAAATATACAATCATACCAACCAAGATCACGATTAACCCACAGGACAAAACGAATCTAATCAAACATCATAGGATAACCATAGATCATTGGGAAATAATATATGGAGTTGCGCACCATGTTTAAGTAGAGATCACAGCAGGGAGAAGGGGTGTTACACCGCTGCATAGAGGGGGAGAAAGTTGGTATTGACGGTAGCAAGATTGTTGATGTAGATCGCCGTCACGATCCTTACCCCGGTGGCACTCCGGCACCACCGGGAGAGAGGGGGAGAGAGCCCCCTCTTTCTTCTTCTTCCTTGGCCTCCCTCCTAGATGGGAGGAGAATCCCTCCTCTGGTCCATGGCCTCCATGGCGGCGGAGGGGTGGGAGCCCCTCCGAGATTGGATCACCCTCTCTGTTCTCTTCTGTTTCGCGCTCCCCAGATCGGGCCCTTCACGGTTTCTTAAATTCCCGGAGATCCGTAACTCTGTTTGCGCTGAAATTTCTACACAATTTTTTTCCATAAATTATCTTTCTTTTTCCAGAAGAAGGGCTCCAACCGACATTCTAGGAGGGCACGATACACCAGGGCGCGCCTGGGCCCTAGTGGCGTGCCCTGGTGGGTTGTGCTCACTGTGGGCCTCTGTTTGCATTGATTCCACCTCCCAAAAATCACATAAATTCCAAAATAATTCTCCGTAGATTTTTATCGCATTTGGACTTCATTTGATATGAATTATCTATGATACAAAAAACATGCAAAAAAACAGGAACTGGCACTGGGCACTGGATCAATAGGTTAGTCCAATAAATCATATAAAAAGTTGCCAAAAGTATGTGAAAGTTGTATCAAAATTATAGAGGGGGAGAAGGGAGAAGGGGTGTTACACTGCTGCATAGAGGGGGAGAAAGTTGGTATTGACGGTAGCAAAATTATAGATACTACGGAGACGTATCAGCATCCCCAAGCTTGATCATAAACTTGATGTGGAATGCTACCTAACATAAACTTGATCATATATCTAGTCATGGCATGAATATTAAGACATAAGTGATTCAAAGCAATAGTCTATAATTTGACATAAAGACATCAATACTCAGGCATCCCAATAAACAATCATGTCTTTCAAAATATCAATGCTAAAGTAAGTTATCCCCACAAAATCATATAATCTTGTCATGCTCTGTCTTCTTAACACAAAGTATTTATCATGCACAACCCCGATGACAAGCCAAGCAATTGGTTCATACTTTTTAATGCGCTTTAGCTTTTTCAACCCTCACATAATACATGAGCGCAAGCCATGGATATAGCACTACGGGTGGAATAGATTATGATGATAGGGATAAATATAAAGAAGACAAAAAAAGTAAGAAAGTCTCATATCGACGCGGCTAACCAACAGGCTATGGAGATGCCCATCAATTGATATCAACATGAGGAGTAGGGAATGCCATGCAACGAATGCACTAAGAGCTATTAAGGACAGTATAACCACACCTTTTTCGAGCCCTCTCACGCACCGACAAATTTAGGCCGTTGGATTGCTCCTCTCGGCCATCCCTGGCCGTTGATGGCACTTTTTCTCTCGCGTGGGCTCTTACTGGGCCGGTTCGATCTGTCCTGGGGCAGCTATTCCCGTGGACGAATCCAAAGCATCTGGTTCACTAATATTCTCGAACGTTGGATGAAGAACGAATGAATATGATTCTGCTCCGCCCCCTGATAAAAAGATTCTGCTCCGTGTATTCGTAGCCCCACCTAGGCATCCACTTCCCTCACCTTCTCGCACACACCTCGACTCCACACCCTGGATCCCTCAGATGCGCCGCCACTGCCGTCGTCACCAAGAGAGAGAGATGGAGAGAGAGAGAGTGTGTGCTAGCGATGGCAATGGCAGGCCAAACGGATTTCCAAGCACATGCGAAGTGTAGCCGCTGAGATCGCTGCCCTTCTAGATCTCCAAATCTTGCACGAAAGAAGGATCATGGGGATGGCGGCGGTGGCGGCCGGAGTCACTTCCTCCATCATCCACAGGTAACATGTCTATAAACCTCTCCTCCTTCTGTGCATACCCTGTTTTCTATGAATAGCTTACTCGATTTGGTCTCAGAGATGGTCAAATCGAAGAAGAAGAGGAGAGGCTGAGCATGTGCGTCACTGCCGTCCAGGAAGACGATGTATCCGAGCTTGCCATCACCGCCCCATCGCAGGAAGAGGTGCCCTCATAGGTTGTCGAGGCCGAAGGCGACCACAAGACAAACCTCGAGGAGGTGAGGTGAACGACATAGGGCACAGGGGAGGACACCAACCGATTGCGCGTGGAAGACCGGAAGCCAACGTGCAGGTTAATCTCGGCAGCACCCCACCCCTCTATATCCAAGATTTGGTAATGTTAATGACCTTTCTGAACATATGGGTAGGGAGAACGTGAACCTGCAAAACCAAATAAGAAAATGGGCATTGACGCTACTATGATTTGTCATGTGCTAATGAAATTTGCAACCCAAATTTATCAAAGAATGGAGATCTCACTTCATCCATAAGGACGAGTTGGCGACGCTGGGCGGCGATGGCCAAGATGATGTGGATCGGCAACTGGACGCCGGCACTAGGATAGGGCAGATCGACACTCCTTTTCTCTCTCTACTTGTCAGCCTCTCGAATGTCCTGGAAGGAGCTAAGGATTGATATTTTGTTATCGTGCTAGCGATTATCTCTCTCAACCATCGCTCCAACCTTTTTCTGCAGTGAGCAACGGTCGATGACTAGGGTGACATCCACAACAAGGCGGAGCAGGTACAGGAAATTAGCAATCAGGGAAGCTTCCTCGAGAATCTTGTTGTTTAGAAGTTCATGCATGGATCGAGTCATGTAATAGTTAGTTTTGATTAGCATATGTATTACAGTCTGCCATTAGTTCTATTGGTCCTATATTTCTGTCAGTTCAGTGGATGTCTTAGCTTGGTCCTCGTTGCGTACTCGTGGTGTGCTTTCTATGACTGGTTTGACGATGATTTATGCTGAACTATTTTATTCAACTTCATGGATGTGTTTCTTGACCCTGTTCTGAATCTTTCTAATTCTTGGGTGTATGTGTGCATGTATATGTTTTTGGTATTATCTATTAAAATATTCATTTGAAGTAAAATGGCATACTTATAAATTTAATTAATTTTCATATCTTCATTTCTCATTTCTTATGTTGCAAAAATTGGAAGTTATGAGGTAATTCCGTAATTGCGCTACAGCCAACTAGAGGCATAACGTTGTCGGCTGCCACAAGAGCGAAAGTCCGTCAGGCAGTGCCTCTGTGGGGTCTCCCAGCCAATGACGATGAAATGAAGCTACAAGACCAGCCTGCTCCGTCTAGGGATGCGGCAACCATCAACGGAAACAAATTCCTATTCTTGAGCCTTGAGTTCTCTCCTCTCCCAGCTTGCACTCGTGACTGGCCGGAGAGCAACTACTGCGTTCATGGTAGGAGATATTGATTCTTGGTTTGCGTTCTCTGTTTGTCAATCTTGAATTTGATTATTTGGTCATGATGCTCACACTGTTAATTTATTGATCTCCTAGGTTTCATCAAAGTTTCCACCATTCTGATTCTTCTTCTGGTAACTCTGAGTGTTCAATGCAATTATAGAGTGAAGAGGGATTGGTAACTAAATTATTGTTTGTTCTGCAACTCCAGAATATTGTAGCATTGCTGCACTATTTTTGGCATGTCCCTATATTGCCATTGGATGCCAAGCGGAAAGTCTCAGTTATCTAACAAACTAAATAGATACTAGAGGAATTTCTTGTCTCCATAATAATTTTTTAGCTATCCACGGGAACATTTTGGTTGTTGCTCAGATGACTTATAAGTTATTTTTGTAGTTTCTAAACAGTATGTTCATCTAATCTTTACAATGCTTCCAAGTTCTGGTAGCAGTATAAGATGTTTGCTTACATTAAGCAATACTTATAATATACACAATTCTTTCCTCAAAGTTTATCCCAAATATTAGTGATATACATTTTGTTTATATGAAGAATCGATGGAGTTTGCTTTAGAAGGTATTAAAAATGCTTATTAAAAGTTTCTACAACCTATTCTACATCAATATCTGATTTAAATGTTATAGGCTCGGTTTTGCCCGAAGGCATTTCCCCTACTATATATATGAAACAATGCATGTATAATTAATGAGAAGCAGTTACCTGTTATATGACATGTCAGACATGGCGTCTTTGGGAGGTCTGTGAAGATTTCGTTAATGCACTATGTATACAATCTATGATGACAATTTATGTCGATTGATGCATGATTATTTGTGACGCTGCTTATTTTCCATCTCGACAGTACTGATTAGTTATATTTATTTACTAAGTGTAGATTGTTTTGTTGTCATCCAAAGCCACTTAGTGCATCTGAACAGTTTTTTTACTAAATATATATAATATGTATCTCCATTACTAACTAATAAGATACTTATGTTGAAAAAAAATTATGTTTCATGTGTGGGCATCCATATATTTATTGCACAAAAATACGGGTGCGGCAACGCGCACCGTCAATGATCTAGTAAGTATATGAAAGCTCCATATGAAAACTAAGTGGGTGTGCATCTAATCCTATAATGAAATATTCCCACTAGTATATGAAAGTGACAGCATATGAGACTCTCCATATGAAAAACATGGTGCTACTTTGAAGCACAAGTGTGGTAAAGGATACTAACAATGCCCCTTCTCTCTTTCTTTCTTTTTCTTTTTTTTCTTTTTTTTTCTTTTTTTTCTTTTCCCTTTTTTCTCTCATTGTCCAGAGTCTCATCCTGACTTGTGGGGGAATCATAGTCTCCATCATCCTTTCCTCACTGGGGCACTGCTCTAAAAATGATGATCATTACACTTTTATTTACTTATAACTCAAAAGAGATAAAAATTACAACTCGATACCTATAACAAAATATGACTCTATATGAATGCCTCTGGCAGTGTACCAGGATGTGCAATGATCTAGCATAACATGTATAAAATGATGCACGGTGGCTGAGCCACAACTACTATGTTAGCTATACGATCATGCAAAGCAATATGACAATGAATGCTCAAGTCATCAAAACGGAAGCGGTGGAAGTTGCATGGCAATATATCTCGGAATGGTTATGGAAAGGCCATAATAGGTAGCTATGGTGGCTGTTTTGAGGAAGATATAATAAGGCTTATGTGTGATAGAGCATATCATATCACGGGCTTTGGATGCACCTGCGAAGTTTGCACTGACTCTCGAGGTGATAAAGGGCAATGCACGGTACCGTAGAGGCTAGCAAATTGCGGAAAGGTAAGAGTGTGTATAATCCATGGACTCACATTAGTCATAAAGAAATCATATACTTATTGCAAAAGTTTATTAGCCCTCGAAGCAAAGTACTAGTACGCATGCCCCTAGGGGGATAGATTGGTAGGAAAAGACCATCGCTCGTCCCCGACCGCCACTCATAAGGAAGACAATCAATAATAAATCATGATCCAACTTTCGTAGCATAACGAGAGACTATACATGCATGCTTCGGGAATCACAAACCTTAACACTAATATTCTTACTAACCATAACCGTTTACTAGTACCCCCCACATACTCCATCTCTATATCACAAAACTATTGCAAGGAATCAAACATATCATATTCAGTGATCCATAAGTTTTATGTAGGATTTTATGACTAACCATGCAAATGACCAATTCCTGTTGGCTCTCTAAATGGATATAAGTGAAGCATGAGAGTTTAATTCTTTCTACAAAAGATTATGCTCTTACAAATATAATTGAAGCAAAAGAGCATTCTGCGAACATCGGTTTTCTATGTGAAGAGAAATAGGCAATCCAAATTCAAATGATATAAGTGAAGCACATGAAGCATTTTATAAAGCCATGCTCAAAAGATATAAGTGAAGTGCAATGAGCATTCTATAAATCAACCATGAACTATCTCATACCAGCATGGTGCATAAAAGAAAAATGAAAATTAAATGCAAAAGACGCTCCAAGATTTGCACATATCACATGAGCGAAACAAAGACGAAAACATACCGATACTTGTTGAAGAAAGATGGGATGCCTTACGGGGCATCCCCAAGCTTAGACGCTTGAGTCTCCTTGAATATTTACTTGGAGTGCCTTGGGCATCCCCAAGCTTGATCTCTTGCCTCTCCTCCTTCTCCTCATATCGAGACCTCCTAGATCTTTGATCACTTCATCCACACAAAACTCAACAGAAAGTTCGGTAAGATCCGTTAGTACAATAAAGAAAATAACTACTCTAAGTACTGTTGCAAACCAATTCATATTTTGTTTTTTCATTGTAGCTACTGTAATATAACTTTTCCATGGCTCTACCACCAATAAAAATCGATAGTTTCATCAAAACAAGCAAAACAATGCATCAAAAATAGAATCTATCTTAAACAGGACAGTCTATAGTAATATGAACATTCACCATACTTCTGGTACTCCAAAAATTCTGAAAAAACTATGACAAAATAAACAATTTTTATAGCAAGACTGTGCAAAAAGTTTCAGAACCTTTCATCGTTCTAGTAAAAAAATGTAAAATCGCGCTCTACAGCCAAAGTTTCTGTTTTTGCACTCCACATACCAACAAGCAATCTACTCATCCTAAAGGAAAATCTTGGCACATTATTTTCATAATACAATGGAATTGTACAAGGGGATAATTATTTTTGTTGAAAATTTTCTGTAATTCAAGATTCACAAAGTTTCCATGGGCATGAACAAAGTTCAAGGCATGCTCCCGCTTCCACGGTGCTCGTCCTTCTCACTTTCACTTTTTTTTGTGAAGTTTTAAGTTCCCCTCTATATTTTTTGTTTTTAAACTTTATAAAAGAACTCAACAGAAATGAATTACTCTCTAAAACTTCCGGGTTGTCTCCCTAGATGCGCTTTCTTTGAAGCCATTAAGGTAGACATGAAGTGCTCAAGTAATGGATCCACCCGGATCCCAAGGTATATCAAAGACAATTTGAATTAACAATGATTTGGCATTTAGTAGTGAGCACAAAGCAACATATATCAAGCAATGACGAAGTCTAACTCTCTTCCTATGCATCGGCATGTCATACAAGAACAATTCATGCACATCAAGTAAAGGCCAATACATAGCATAAGTAGTTTCTTGCAATTCTCTCGTGTTGAAAACATAGAGATGTGGAGATGTAGTTCCTCTCTCATAATAATTGCAAGTAGGAGCAAGAACATGCATATTATATTCATCAAAATCATCATGTGCAACGGTAAAAGGCAACCCATCAATATAATCCTTAATAAGAACAAACTTCTTCGATATAGTGTAGTTTAGAGAATTCAAAAAGATAATAGGACTATCGTGTATGGGTGCAATAGCAACAATTTCATTCTTAACATAAGGAACTATAGTAAGTTCATCTCCAATAGCATAATTCATATTGGCATCTTGGCCACAAGCATAGCAAGCATCATCAAAAAGGGATATTTCAAACGAATCAATGGGATCATATCAATTATCATAGCATTCATCCTTCGGTAAGAACGAAGGGACATTAACAATGTATGAGTTGAAGAGTTACTCTCATAAGAAGGTGGGCACGGGTGATCAATCCTCTCTTCCTCCTTTTGTTCTTCGCTCGCCTCATCATATTTTTCATCCAACGAGCTCACAGTTTCATCAATTCCTTCTTCCATAGACTCCTGCAAAATATTAGTCTCTTCTTGGAAGCGGATACTTTCTCAATAAACGCATCAATATATTTATAATTATCATAGCAATATTTAAGGATAATAAAATTTTAGGTCTATAAACATCATCATAAAAGCTTCATACTTTAAAAATAAAGATTCAATTTCATAAGCACCCTTAAAAGAAACAAATTCTTCTTTGTTCCACATCATAGTAATCATATATACCATTCGCATAAGAAGCCAAGGTTTCACTATCAATAAATTTGCATGAAAAGGGAAGGTGTGGAGCATTCATCATAGAGCAACAAGTAAAATCATATCTCAAGCATAGATTCCAAGCATACCAATGCAACATATCAATTTGATCCCATAAAAGTGTCCCTTTTGGTGTCAAGTGATAATCCCTAAAGTATTCACGTTGATCCAACGTGTCTCCCATTATCATGTCGAATGGGGTTTTCTCAGGATTATAAAAGTATTGCATAATATGTTTCACATAACGAGCATCAATGGTTTTAGGAGGATCCCCATCTCCATGAGTAGCAACTACCACTAATTTTTTTTGGTGTTTCGTGTTCCGTATCCATAACTAAAGATAGAGAACAACTTAGAACATAAAATAAAAACTACTTAGTGATAAAGCGAACAAGCACACACGAGAATATACACCCCACGCTATTGCTCCCTGGCAACGGCGCCAGAAAAAGGTCTTGATAACCCACAAGTATAGGGGATTGTTTGTAGCCTTCTTTGATAAATAAGAGTCTCGAACCCAACGAGGAGCTAAAGGCAGAACAAATGTTCCCTCAAGTTATATCGACCACCGATACAACTCTACGCACACTTGACATTTGCTTTACCTAGAACAAGTATGAAACTATCTTGCAAGAATAAAACTACGAGAACTTTGCAAGAATAAAACTACAAATAAATTGCAAGGTAATAAAAGTGGATTGTCAACAAGAAAGTCATTTGTCTCTAGGCAATCGATAACAAGTACCGGTAATCATTCTTGTAATTTTATATGAGGGAGAGGCATGAGCTAACATACTTTCTCTACTTGGATCATATGCACTTATGATTGGAACTCTAGCAAGCATCCGCAACTACTAAAGATCATTAAGGTTATGAAACCCAACCATAGCATTAAGTATCAAGTCCTCTTTATCCCATACGCAACAACCCACCTACTCGGGTTTAAGCTTCTGTCACTCTCGCAACCCACCATAAGCGAATCATGAACGTATTGCAACACCCTATAGCGGGGGGCCCTCACATTTGCGCGAGATGGAGGGCACCGTAGGACAGCACCATAAACAAAATATACAATCATACCAACCAAGATCACGATTAACCCACATGATAAAACGAATCTACACAAACATCATAGGATAACCATAGATCATTGGGAAATAGTATATGGAGTTGAGCACCATGTTTAAGTAGAGATTACAGCAGGGAGAAGGGGTGTTACACCGCTGCATAGAGAGAGAGAAAGTTGGTGTTGACGGTAGCAAGATTGTTGATGTAGATTGTCGTCACGATCCTTGCCCCGACGGCACTCTAGCGCCACCGGAAGAGACGGGAGAGAGCCCATCTCTTTGTTCTTCTTCCTTGGCCTCCCCCCCTAGATGGGAGGAGAGTTCCCCCTATGGTCCATGGCCTCCATGGCGGCGGAGGGGCGGGAGCCCCTCCGAGATTTGATCTCCCTCTCTGTTCTCTTCTGTTTCGCGCTCCCCAAATCTGGCCCTTCACAGTTTCTTAAATTCCCGGAGATCTGTAACTCTGATTGCGCTGAAATTTCTATACGGTTTTTTTCCATAAATTATCTTTCTTGTGCCAGAAGAAGGGCTCCAACCGACGTTCGAGGAGGGCACGATACACCAGGGCGCGCCTGGACCCTGGTGGCGCGCCCTAGTGGGTTGTGCTCACCGTGGGCCTCCGTTTGCGTTGATTCCATCTCCCAAAAATCACATAAATTTCAAAATAATTCTTCGTAGATTTTTATCGCGTTCGGACTTCGTTTGATATGGATTTTCTACGATACAAAAAACATGCAAAAAATAGGAACTGGCACTGGGCACTGGATCAATAGGTTAGTCCAATAAATCATATAAAAAGTTGCCAAAAGTATGTGAAAGTTGTATAACATTGGCATGAAACAATAAAAAATTATAGATACGACGGAGACGTATCACTAGCACATGCACATGTGTTGCAATGAGAGAAGTAATTGACATGTCCACTGAAACATCTATCAATGCGACACGACAACATCCGAACGGTGCCACCTGACAGTAGCAGGGAGACGCATGCCGAATTGTGTGCCTGTTCAAATCGACTACCTCCCTTTGTTGGGGTTATCTCAAGAAATACGCAATATTGGTGGACACCAGAAGGATTAAATTAAAATTGTAGGGCCTCTCGCTCATAGCAACAATCCCAAAATATGTTGTTACTCACAATCTCGCTTAATTTGTATTGAAGCAACCAACCATGGAAATCCAAAAAATTATTTAATTATAGCCAATTAGCCATGTTAGCCCACAAATCCATTTGACACCATGTGTGCATGCCACCTCCCTTATTAAGTCTACTCCATAACAATTAGTTAAGTTAATTAAAAGGTTATGCCCAAAAGAGAATTTTAAAGTGGTTAACATGGACAATGAATAGCATGGTTGGAAAATATGCATTTTTCTGGCCTAATTACATACAGAAATTATTTTAATACGAGTTATGGTTGCAAAGTTGTAGCATAATCATGTCTAAAATATTCTCTATAAATATTTTTTGAGACATATTCTCTGTAAATAATAAAAGTCATGAATTTAAACAGGCTAAAAATAGAGTGAACTGGGCCTACTGCAGCTGAACACAGAATAGTAACCAGCGCCCACCGTGCGAGATAACGGCTACTGGAGTTGGGGCCGACACCCAATAGAGAGGGAGGAAGGGGGAAAATATCTGGTGCACCGGAGCTTGTGGTGCTACCGGTGCACCGAACTCATATCGTGCTTTTAAAATGTTCAAGAAAATCTGAAAAACAATTAGGACACTCACACAACATCAATGTAGATTGTCACAAAATTTAAAGTCAAATTCAAAACATCACTCAAAAAATAAAAACAACAAATTCAACACTGAATAGTACATAACATTACTTGGGCATTAGATTTGGCCCATTATCACAATGATGTTAAAATTTCATTTTGTATCTCAACAACCATTTCAAATTTTATACAAAATTTTGTGACATCATAGATTGATGTTGCGTTAACATGCTCCATTTTTTTTCAGATTTTTAAAAGTATTCTATGGCATCCGGTGCACCAGCAGCACCGCAAGTGCGGGTGCACCGGATACATTCCCAAGAGGAAGGAGAGGACACTTAATGCTGAACAACGGGTTAATTAAAGAAAATACCAGGGCGGATGCACCGTGTGAAACTTTTTTTCTGTGAGTTGTAGGTTGCATCGGTGGGTAATATTTTGCAACTCCGAGGACAATTTCCATAACGAACGGGTTGAAGCAATAACCCCCTTAGTATTAGGTACAAATATAGATTCATGACAGCAATCAGCAGGTCCGAATACATGTCCATTTGTAAAACATGTTAAAATTCTTCAGTTGCAACCCATGTGCATTTGTGCTAGTCTCGATCAAAATTTAAGGCAACTTTGGTGAGGCAACAATGATGGGCACAAAACCAAACAGACCCCGCGAAGGGAATTTCTTATTCGACGCTCTCCGCGTCAAACTGTCGAGGTACCGTACACAGCGAGGACAAAAAGTGAACGACTGCACCGGCCTATCTAAGATAGACAAAGAGTAGAACGCATCTGGTTTTGGGAACCTTCTGCACTTGTTTCTACCGGTTTTGTGAACCTTCTAGCAGGTTCCTGAACCAATTTTTTGACTGTTTTTTTGGTTTCTTTTTTGTTTTCTATTTTCTGCTTATTTTTCTTTTTTTTTCTTTTCTTGTTTCTATTACTTTTTTTCGTTTTCTTTTCTTTTATGATTTTGTTTAAATTTTCGTAACTTTTAAAAATTTGTTCAGGATTTGAAAAAAATCGTTTCAAAAATTGTTCACAAATTTCTAAAAAAAATCGCAAATTGTTTGGAAAAAATGTTCGTTTTTCAAATTTTGTTCAGGACTTTAAAAAAAATGTCCCTGTTCAAATCTTTTTCTCAAATTTCAAGAAAATTTTCATATTTAAATTTTACTCGGGAGTTTAAAATACTGGTCGCATTTCATATAATGTTTGTGTAAATTTTGTTTTGGGGTTTAATACTGTTCTTAAATTTTAAAAAATGTTGATGTTTTCAAATTTTGTTCAAGACTTTGAAAAAAAGTTCGTGTATCCAAAAATTGTTTTGGAATATGAAAAATGTTCACGTTTTCAATTTCCTGGGGAGTTCAAAAAAAGTTCCTGTTTTCTAAAATTGTTTGCATTTTTCGAAATATTTGAGTCTTTTCTAATTTTGTTCACAATTTTTAAAAGTGTTCGCAATTTCACAAAACATTCAGGTTTTTTTTTCAGAATTGTTTTGCGTTCAAAATTTTGAAAACGTTCGGATCTGCACTCGGTTTGGTTCTTAAGATTCTGCGCAGCGTTGTACACAATATAGCTCGCCAGTTCAACTGGTAAACAGCATTTTGCTTGAAGCACCCGAGCGCTGCCGAACGCGCCTTTTTTTCAAGCGCAACAGTTTTCCGCTCTGTACTGTTCGCTAGCCACATGGGCCGGCCAAGTCAGGAAAGCCACCTGTGCGTGCGGTCGACGCTCTGCCGCACAGAGCGGCACATAGGATCTCCCCCCGCGAAGCGTTGCGCCGTCGGATGGAAAGTCTCCGCGACCAGGCCTCGTGCGTGCGCCGCCGGGAGTCCACGTATCCGCGGACGGGACACGCCTCCTCGAGGCAAATCAATCTGCGAAGTCGATCCCCTTCTCCGCTCGGCAAACGAATCTGCTAGCAAGTCTGATTTACCGGCGCTCTCCTTGCCGATCGAACAACTTCGTCGAAGGCTCGTCTTGTCAGTTGTTTCCCCGATTCAGTTCGGCTTCAGATCGGACGCACAGATCAGACGGCGTACAGAAAGAAAGAGAGGCATGCCAAGGCGGCCAGCGGGCGGCCGCGCAGCCAAGCGTCCTCGTCGGCGGCGCCTCTACCTTGTCACTGAAGATTGGAAACAGGGATACAGCATCCGCGAGGTAGACTTGGAGGAGGACCACGTTGCCGCCGACTCCGACTCCGACGATCAGGAGCCGCGGCGCCTACCGTCGCCGGTCCTCCGCCTGGAGGCGCCACACAACGGGCCTTGGCACTTTGCGGCGGCCTTTGGCACCAAGATCATGGCCCTGCACCTGACGCCCTGGCGCTACACCCCAATCTTCGACGTCCAGACTCGGTGCCTCACCTTCGGCCCTCCGCCGATAGGGATGGCTACGGCCCCGGTCCATGTGCCTGTCGGCGACAGCCTCTACAAGTTTGGTTTCCGCAAGTTCCACGTGCTCCACCCTCCTCCACCACGAACCGAAGTGCTCTGCTGCAACGTGCCCGAGGAGTGGTCATGGCGCTGCCTCACGCCGCCCTTCGGGGAGCATCAAGTCACCTCCCACGCCGTGCACCCCGACGGACGGACTCTCTTCGCCAGCGTCAGGGTCAAAGGGCGCGACACGGGCGACACCTTCACCTGCGACACGGGGGCGGACGCGGACGACCCCGAGTGGACGGCGCACCGCGGGTGGGAGCTGCCGTTCAAGGGCCCCGGGCACTACGACCCCAGGCTGGACGCCTGGGTCGGGCTCACCGACGACCCGGCCACCGCCGGCCACATCTGCTGCTGCCAGGTGCCGTCCCCCGACGACGTCTGCCCGTCGCCCATGGCGTGGAAGCTCAGCAGGGAGAAGCTCTTCTGCCGCGACCCAGCCGAGGCGCACGCCGGCGCGTCCCTCGTCTACCTAGGGACGGGGCACAGGAGCCGGTTCTGCCTCGTGGAGTGCCTCTCGCGGGGCTTGCGGCGCCATCAGCTTCGATTGACAACCTTCTCCCCCAGGTATCACAGGAACGGCGACCTCGGGATCAGCAAACGCCGTAGGGTTCAGTCCTTTAAGTTGCCCAACACGGGGGGTAAAGACTCTGGATTCTTGAAGAATCCAGTTGCATTCTGGTTGTAAGCGTCCTCCGTTGGTCATTGCATTCTGGTTTTAGGAGCAAGTATAATAATAAGATGATGTAAGCATTCAAGTAATGTATTTTGCTTGAGTTTTAAGAGGAGGGAGAAGATAAGCAGACTATAAGTTCATTGTCACGCAGGCTTCAAGAAACTCTATGAGATTGTGAGATGGGTCATATAATAATTGTTTGCCATTTACAGTTTCATATCCTTGTTACTATACGTTCTACGTGATACAGTTGGTGGCAGTGTTGACATGGCCGCTCTGGTTTGGAGCGTGGTGGTAGCTTTATGTCATTCTCAACAGAATGGCCATGGGCATCAGGTTGTGGATGGCTTCGGCAGTGACTCGGTTGAATGAGTATACCATCTTCGGTGAAGAAGGCCAGTTGATTTCTTTGCTGCAATCGGTTAGTGCTCCTTTCCTTCATCTGTTTCTGCTTCTGTTGGTTAGATCATGTTATAAGACAAATAATTAAGTGCCGATTTAACTGAGTCCAAATTGTTCTCAAATAAGAACTCGCATAGTCGATCTGTATGACCAGAACATTCAGCCTAGTTTTTTTACTGGATCTGGCGTCTTACAGTTGGTTGTAGACTTGTAGTTGATGTTTCTTTGCATCGCCAGCATCCTGTAGTTGTAATCTGCAGCAATCAATTTGCACAGGTATGCTACTGTATCTTGGCCAGTTGAATCCAAGTGCATTACTTGATTGCTTGAACTGATTTACCCTAGTGTGGCATTGATCATTGGTTGCTTGGGTTGCAGAAGCGAAAACATATAAAATGGGAAAGAGCACGCAAAATATAACACTGACATGTTGATTATTTCAGCAGTCATCCGAGTACGGAGTGACAGAGATACAGAGCACAGAACCATGACATGGACTTATGATCTGAACTACATTGACCTTTACCCACAACGTCCACAACCTGGACTAAGAAATACTGAGTGTCATTCTTAGCAGACTGCATCTTTATTCAATCGTTCGAGAAGCCCTTGGTAGCTTTGCTTCGTTTCTTCTTCGGATCTTTTTGACCCTTCGAGGAAAGAGTTCTTTTTGCTAAACAGGATTTTGATAGTAGATCCTCTGATTTCTCGGAAAATTCTATCCCTGATTTTATTTGTCATGTTATTGTAAACGACTTGTCCATCATTTGAGAAATAGAATCTTATTGCTGTAAAAAAAAGAGTTCTTTTTGCTGCTTGCCTGAATGCATGAAAATGGTATCAGTAGAAACTAAAAGCTTCATAATTACTCCCTCTGTATCAAAATATAAGACGCTTTTGCGGTTTAAATTAAACTACAAAAGCGTCGGTAATCCATTTCTGAGCCCGGGCTCAGCTGCACCCACCTCGACGAAAGAAATCAAAACAAATACTAGAAATATTCAAAAAATTCCAATTTTTTTGTGTGGTAGATATTTTGAGGCGTGAGCTTCGCTGCAATTTTCAAATCATTTGAACATCTGAGCAGCTCTCGGCAAAAAAGACAAATTCGGGGTCTGTAAAAATGTTTAACATTGTTCTGACCCGATTTGTCTTTTTTTCTGAGAGCTGCTCAGATGTTCAAATGATCTAAAAATTGAAGCGAATCTCACGCATCAAATTATCTACCACACACAAAAAAAGTGGATTTTTTTTCTAATATTTATTTTGATTTTTTTACTGACCGGGTGCGAATGAGTCTGGGCACCGAAACACTGCACTCCTTATATTTTGACATAGAGGAAGTAGTATCTTTGGAACAATATTCATTTTGAGCTCGAGCTAGCAGGTGGGGGCGTTGCGTTCAAGGCCACTCGTGTATGTCAGCTGACACAGTTCCAGTCTTCCAGAGAAAGAAAACTGGGCATCTTCTTGAGTCACCGAAGAAGTGCCGAGCGGCCAAAAGACCGATGGTGCCATCTTCCGTGAGACCTGGTCTCATAGAATTCAGATGGGGATGGGGTAGATGCTTTGTGATTTATGAATGTCACGTGTCATCTATCAGGATGGGTCTCACCTGCTAACCGTGAGACCTGGTCTCATATAATTTTTTTCTGTAACCCTGGCAGTTTATTTTTTGCCTAACATAGCAGCAAGTTAAGATGGCATGCTGCCTATCTGACTCCTCGTGCAAGCCTATAGAAATTGCGGGTTCTTCCCCACAATAGCTTCACCCTGCTCTCCGAAGATTGCAAATTCTGCTTCTTCGGCACTATAGTGTTCTACATCTAGGGCATGAAGCATAATCATGTATCTGTAACAGTAGATTTACAATTTATAATTGGTATTATATGCCAATTTTGTGGCGTCATAAAAATTAGCGGTTTAGGAATGGAGCATACGGGGCATCCATATAATCATTCTATTATTTTTTTCAGTTTTCCTCAGGCTCAAGCATTCCCACTATTTCAGTAACATGAGTTCTCCGTAGAGAAAAGTTTAAAATAAACTTTAAATTTGTACTCTTAGTCTAAGTTGAATCCTGACCTTATACAATCCCTAAAGCTAGCACCTTGTACTCTCTAATGCCGGTCTATCCCGGATGATTTCTGCTAAATGCTCATTTGTCATGCAGGGGAAATGGATTTTTTTTGGGGAAAGGAGGTTAAACCCCCGACCCCTGCATCAATCGATGCATACAACCATCTTTATTAATTATTCAACAAAAGACTGACAAGAACATACATCAAGCCACCCGAAGCCACCACTCACACCTACAAACTCGATAATGTGGAGTGCTCTCACCCCCATATCTAAAAGCAGTGTCATCGCCGATCCATCCACATAACGTATCGGACCGCTGACCCATCTTAATAATGTGGAGTACAGCAGACCCAAAACGCACTCGCACACCACATGCACACATTTTAGAAGCCTCCATCATCATCGGACTGTTGGCCCATCTTCAAGAGAGAGATGTGCATCATCCTTGAGCAAATTTGCTACTGAAATATGCTCTTTTTGCTTAAGTTATGCTACTGAAATATGCTCCTTTTGCTTTGAAGTGCTATTGTTTGTTACTACTATGTTTTCTTAAATATGCCGGTTTCCCGTGGGTTCCCCGTGGGTTTAGAAAACCCGACGAGTTTAGGGGATGGGCAAAAAAGTAGCGCTGTGCATGGTGACGGTGACAGGGACGGGTTTGAGATTTTCTCGTGAGGATGGGTTTGGACCGGCAAAACCCGATGGGTTTCTTTCATCCCCGTTGCCATCCTTGACTCGTGGCTTGCATCGGGGAACCTGGAGATCCACCCGCAGGGGGGGGGGAGGGGGAGGGGAGCTCCACCACATGTATAGCCAACCGTAGTGCATCCTAAGTTGTGACCCATGGCTTGGAGACGTAGTAGCTCCACCATGTGTGGCTTGAAGGATGTGTTGGAGGAGGGGAGGTAGAGATGAGGCTCGGGGCTAGGCGGTTCGGTCAAGAGGAGGGGGAGAAGAACAAGGTCAGGGCCTTCTGGATCGCTAGGAGGGGGCAGAGAGATTTTTCAGGGGAAATTGGTGCGGGACTGTTGAAATGGGGATGACATAGATTGAGAGAAAGAAGAAGATGAATATGACACATGGACCCGTGTAGTCAGTGACATTAGCATGTGATCTCGCTCAGGATTTTCCTTTTCACTATGCGCCAAACATGTATTTAGCAGAAATCAACAGGAATAGACCAGGATTAAAGAGTATAGGGTGTCAGTTTCAAGGATTTATAGGACAGGGTTTAACTCGGACTGAGAGTACGAATTGAAGGTTTATTTCAGACTTTAGTGGTGCTTGCAATCCTCATGGCAACTAAATTTGCCATCAAAACATTCGCAATTGACATCCCTCCCAGCGAACGCCAGTTGATTATCATTATCGATAAAATAATACATATATGCAGCTAGCTACTATAGATGTCGGCTATTAGCTAACATGGCAATAAGCTACAACCAACGGTTGGATGTATAATTACCCGACGCAGATAAGCTACTAACTAACTACTCTGACGCAGATGCGCAAGGGTCGCGCCATCTACCGCCTTCGGTCCTCAGCCTAAGGGGCTCCACACAATGGACCTTTGCACTTCGCAGTGGTATTTGGCACCAAAATCATGGCCCTACACCTGACGCCCAAGTGCTACGCCTCGGTCTTCGACGTTCACACTTGGTCCCTGACCTTCAGCCCTCGAACAAAAGGGATGGTTGTTGCCTCGGTCTACGTGTGTGTTGGCGGCAGTCTCTTCAAGTTAGATTTTCGCAAGTTTCACATGCTCTTCCCTCCTCAACCAGGAGTCAACTACTCTAGTGCAACATGCCCACGAAGAGGTCATGGCGCTGCCACCTGATCCCACCCTTCTGGAAGAATCCGACTGCATTCTAGTCGTAAGCATCCTGCATCGGTCATTGCATTATGGTTGTAAGCATTTATCCTCTGCATCAGTCATGCAAAAAGGGAAGAGCACACTATCTCGAGGAGGACTTGTCCATAACGCAAAAATACAAGCACTCATGCAACACTGATGCAGCGTGTTGTATGGTGGCAGTCGCCCTTGTGTTACTCAGGACATCTGCATCTCATCGATAATATAAGCATGTAATAATTTCTATTGAGCCATACATGTTGAATAAATATGTGGCAGTTGTGCTTCGTATGTTATTTGGTCCATCTCAATCTCATCAATAAAACCATGTAATGTTTATGGCATGCATCTCATGTGTAAATGCTCTATGGGCAACCAACTAATTCAGATTTGGTGAATACAAGACTGCCTCCCGATTAGCCACACCAATTGCTAGCATCCAGAGCTCTTCAAGAATTTAAGCGAACAGTGGTCCTCACGACCGACGATGGCGGGGTTTGCTTCTTAAAATTCTTGATACCAATGTGGCCAAATAAGTTCATGTCTTTAATGAACATATCTTGTGCACTTTCACCAATGTGCTTTCTCAATTGTTCACTTTTTTCACATCTACTCTATGACATGAAAATTATGATGTCATTGTAAAAAAAACTCTAGCCGAAGATAGAGATGTAGCTCTTCAATCTTAAGGAGTAAGGGTGCTCTGAGAACCGAGTACTAGCTCAATGGCCGGACGCAGTGGCAAAGCCACTTTTTGCCAATGTTTAGGAATAAGGCTGCTGAAGACAATCTGAATAAAAACCCTGAACAAGTACTTCCTCCGTAAACTAATATAAGAGCATTTAGAATACTAAAATAGTGACCTAAATGCGAGAGCGGCGATGTAGCGGATGAGCGCGCTTGCTCCTGCTACGCGTGCCAATCGAACAACGACATGTTGGGTCGCGTATTAAATGTGAACGTGGGACCAGGAGCAGCGTACGTAACATGCAACAGTGGTATAGGCTAACACTGCCGCTTAATGTGACGATGCCGTGACGACGCACCGTCTACATGTTCTGACGGTACATGGCAGGGTGTACCGGTACATAACGAGTGAGCACGTCAAAAGAAAACGGTGAGTTCGGAATGGATAAGCATATGTGGCACCGACGACTTCACCCCACCCCGCAGGAGGCGAAAGCAAGACGAAAGCCATGGCGACGGCGGATGCGGGGGCGACGGCTTGGAGTTTCTATCAGATCTTGTTGACAGCTACCTTCCATATCTCCCACTCATGCAGCGTACTGCTGCCCGCCTCTGATTTCGCCGCCTGAACTTAGTACTCTGCTCCCTTCTTTCGCATAGGTTCCCCTGCCGGATCTTCGCGGCGGCGAGTCCGTACTGGACGCTGAAACCACGCAAAGTCTGGTGTGCACCACCGCTCACTCCAGCATTGGTGATGTAGGCGACATGGCCCTGACAGTGCATTTAGATTTGAACAGCAGTTGCGAAGGGCTGATTATGTCATCCCCCAACTCAGAGCAGTCAGCTGGCAAAGACGATCCACCGGCCCTGGGCTGGACGAAAAGGTATGTATATGCATTTCTCTGCTCATGAATCAAGTATATTGTTTTTTGATTGAATGCATGGCATAACAAAAATGTTGAATCATGAGACTGCTTGCTGCTATGTAGCTACTGTATGCTAAAACTGAGTAATTAGTTAAGAAAATTTTCATTTTGACTGCATGGGAGTGATTTCTTCGGAAATTGCACAGGGTGCATGTTGGGCGAGCACCTCTAGAACAGCCACATTGTGCTGGAAGGGTGAGTGCCCTTGAAAAAACATTGAGATGCTATGCAGAGAAGAAGACTGAAACTATCGTAATTCCTGCCGTCAGAGACAACTTTGATTCACTTGGAGAGGTGCATGACTTTTACAATCTGCATTCCCAGGAAATTGGCTTTCAAATTAGATACGTAAAACTGCGTTCCCGGGAAATTGACTTTGGAATTAGATACAGAAAAACGGATTGAATGTTGAGAGAAGCAAATGTATGCAGGAGATAGCTTGCGGCTGCTCCGTGAGCACTATTTTTTGATTTCCGATTGACATAACAAACCTTGGCTGATGCATCAAAATTAATGATTTATGACCACAACAAAGGAAATCTGACATATAGATGTTTGCTACAAACATTTTGTAGGGGGTGCCGAAAAAAAGAAGAAACACACGGTCCTGCCGTTGTAGGTGCCCAGCCATGATACAATTTGCTCCGGTCGACAAAGGATGGTACATAAGTGAGCATAGAACATTCCACAATCACTCGCTTCCAGATAAATGTGGCGAGAACTGTGGAGTCGGTGGTCACAGGAAGAACACCTGCAATTATCTTAAGGTTGTTCTGCATGTTGTTGAAAATGCAACTTCAGAATGACATGCGATTTACAACTGACTTGGTTACGCTTAGAAATTTGTAGTATGTTGTTGAGGGTTCCGTAGCCATTATGTAGAAGACTAATATATCTAAATAATAAACTGTCGTCGATCAATCTGAACTGTTGTAATTAGTTTGTGTGTCTTAGTTTCCATGTGTCTGATGAACATTTGTGATGTGTGCATGATCGCCTACATTTTGAATGCATTTCCTTTCAATTAAAAAAAAAGAGAATTGTTTACTTCCTTGTCATGAAAAAACAAATCAGTTGGTTTTATTTGTGCGCCTTACTTATCCATCTGTTTCTTCCACACATCTGGGCAGTGGCAGAGCACTTGTCGCCCGAGTCAGATCACGTCGTAGTCTCGTTCTATCTCTTCTACCTCCCACTTATAATCAGACAGGCTGTTAACTAGTGAAGATATCTACCCCTCCTCCCACCGGCAGCTCGGTCGTCCCTGCCTCCTCTGGATGCAGCTCCAATGCACCTTGCGATGGGCGGTGGTCATGGCCACCATCTTCAGAACGTAAGTTGTGACGAGCATGGTGATGTTGTCGCTGCCCACGCAGTTGCTGTTTGCAGCATGTCCTCCTGGTGGTCCAGGTATGATGGTATTTCTTTTTTCATTCTGTTTTTTTCGCGCTCCCCTTGCATAGAGCGCGCCGCGAAAATTGCAGATATATGATTGCCGCTGCTTGCTTGAAGGATTCTGTGGACGACAGAGATGACTGTATATCATCGGAAGACAAAGCTCACGACAGAGAAACTGAAGTTCAGTCCCGTTATTCAGCGCGGGTGGGGAAAGCGGGGTTAAATGCAGTTGGTGGTCCGGGCCCCCTCCCGTCTTCTACCCGCTCCACCCGTTACCATGCCGTTTGCACCTATCACAAACGTTGATACAGTACCAAACCGCCGTCAAACAATGTCCTCAATGTCCGTCTGCATGCCGTGCAAACGTCGCCGCATCCGTCTAGCATACGCATTTAATTTTCGACCGTACACACCCTGTACTACCGCATCCAGCACATCTCTCGTAACCGCTGGACGCCTGGTGATACCGTGACCAGGCGAGCCCGTCCGCGCCATGGAATTTCCGATCTAAACGCTCTTATATTAGTTTAGAGAGGGAGTAGCAGTTTATAATATATCATCTTCGTTCACGTTTACCGGTTAGAGCGCCAATGTTTTGGCTTCAGCCACGAGGCGTATGGATGTCGAAAAACATTTTTTACTGAAAACAGCTCGGCCCAAGAGCAAGGGATGTTCAAAATGATTTTATACACAAAAGTAAATCCGGATAGCAACCCATCAGTAGTTCATTTTCCTTCAGTGGTACCAACCGGAGGGCGAAAATTAGTGCAAAATACCACTCGTATTAATTAAACAAACAGCTTGTTTCCAAATCATTTAAACAAAAATTGTAGAAACCGACCCAAAAATTAAAATTAACGCGCCAGGTAGGGGTCGAACCTACGGCCTTCCGCTTAGGAAACGGACGCTCTATCCACTGAGCTACAGGCGCCTTGTGATGAGAGATGCAATGGAACCATTTTAACACTGCCACCTCGTAGATGCATCTACGGAAGCCTATTTGGACGGAGCACAAACCCTTCCCGAAGCCTACTAGAAACACCGGAAGCGGCGGCGGGGACAGCACAGGGGAGGAAAGAAGCCAAGAGGCGGCGCCGCCGATCCACCCACACCGAGAGCACCTTGGTCCTTGGCCGACGACATGGCGCTGCTGATGGAGCCCGGGTCGGAGCCCCTGACGGAGGACGAGAAGGCCGACCTGGACGGCATCGCCGCCATCAAGGAGTCGGCGGCGCGCGAGTACAGGGAGGAGGGCAACCAGTTCGTCAAGAAGGGCCGGAAGCACTACCCCGACGCCGTCGACTGCTACACCAAGGCCATCGCCCAGATGGGCGCGCCCTCCGCGCCGAACCCCGACGCCTCCGTCCTCTTCGCCAACCGCGCGCACGTCAACCTCCTCCTCGGCAACCACCGCCGCGCCCTCGACGACGCCGAGGAGGCCGTCCGGCTCTCCCCCTCCAACCTCAAGGTCCGCACGCTCGCTCGCTCGCGCGCTCTAGATTACGCCTCTCCTGCTCCAATTTGTCGGATTTGGTGAGGAAGCCGCCGTGTGATGTGTGACCTTCGTGTAGCCAGGCGCACTACCGGGCGGCGAAGGCCGCGCTTGCCCTCGACCTGCTGCCGCAGGCGGCGTCCTTCTGCCGGCGGGGGCTCGAGCAGGACCCCGCCAACGAGGAGCTCAAGAAATTCCTCGCGCAGGTGGAGGCGCAGCAGCGCGAGCGAGATCTTAAAAGGGCCAAGGTTGCACAGGCCATATCCGCAGCAAAGGTCTCTTCTGTTGTGAATTGGGAGTTGAGTATTATTGGCTTAGTGTTTTCCGATGTGTGTGATTGACTGTATTAGATGCATATAGGATCTTGCTGCTGCTATAGAGAAGAGAGGGCTGAGGCTGGGGAAGGCAGCGTACCAGGAGCTGACCGGGGTAAAGAAGCCGAAGCTGGATGAGCAGGGCGTGCTCCACTGGCCGGTTCTTCTGCTCTACCCAGAGGTCATGTCGAGCGACTTTATCGAGGATTTTCCGGAGACTGATATGTTCTCGGAGCACCTTGATCTCATATCCTTGGAAAGTTACATGATACTTTTTCTGATAGTATGTACACGAATATGCATAGATACTTTCATCACAAAAGGAAGAAGGAGGAATGAATAGAACACAGATACATTACTTGGTTTCTTGAATTCCTGTTATTCTTAACTATCAAACATGTTCTCAGAAAGTTCTCCACCTTTGCCATGGGATGAGAACCATGCTTACACAAGGGACGCTATTGAGCTGTATTGTCAGGTTTGTTTACACACTTCGAATTTTAATTGAGGGTTAACCTGTAAGGCTGTACCTTCTGCAAAGTGCTAGCGCCTACAGATGATCAAATTTTCTGTATCTAAATGTCACGAGGCAGGAGTCACAACCTCTTCATACAACATGAAAACAAAACATTGATGCCCCTGTGATGTGTATATACTACACACATTGTAGAATGTCAAGATGGTAACTCTAGCCTTTGTGGCCACATTCTGAAAATTGTAGGTCCTTTTACCAATTTTAGAAGTGGCAGACTCATGTCAGAAAACTAGGAGCTATTGAAAATTCAGATTTCAATGTCATCATTTTGATCATCGTTAGCAGAAACATACAGTCCAGTTTTTGAAGTTATCTTGAAATTTAACAAATCTGTAGGCTGTTTGCTCCTTCATTTACAACTAGTATTATAGTCGACATAACTGTCACTACTTGAGAGTTAACATCTACCTTCTGCAAAGTGCTAGCACCTACAGATGTCAGATTTTCTTTTAAGTGGCATTAGGAACATGCTTCATAGAACAGTAAAACAGAACACTGATGCCTCTGTGATGTGTATATGCTACAGACATTGTCCTTCTGATTTATTTTTCACTGGGCCAAGTTTTTTCGATCCATACCTTTTTGCTACTAAGTTTTGGGGGATGCAATATAAGTTATGTTATTGCTACACTGAAGTAGTTAAGTGTTGTTGGTAAATGGATTATCTGGCAATAGAACATCGAGATGATAACTCTAGCCTCTGTGGCAACATTCTGAAAATTGTAGCATTATCCTTTACCAATTTTAACAGTGTCAGACTCATGTGAGAAAACTAGGAGCTATTGACAATTCAGATTTCAATCCTATCATATTGATCAGCATTAGCATCACTCAGTCCAGTTTTTGAAGTTATCTTGAAATTTCACAAATTTGTAGGATTTTTGCTCTTTCATTCACAACTAGTATTACAGTCAACATACCATTGTCAGTACTTTGACGCAGCTTCAGGATAGAAAAACTTTCTAGTTCCATTTCATTGCTCTGCTGGTTAACTGATTATTCCATTTGATGCACTAGGCTGGTGATGGCACACCGTTTTCCAGAAGTGAATTGTTAAAATATCTTCTGGAAGGCACTGTCGACTCAGGGTCGCTCCCAGAAAGCCTTGATGGGGAAGATGGAGAACATGGTACTGTCAAGGGCAGCACAGCTATATCATCAAGTATGTAGAACATATTCTGTAGGTTTTTTCTCTACATTTACATACAGTACGGTGTGATTCACGGTGCTAGCATTCTCTTTTTCGAAACTTCTAATGATGCTGTGATCCTGTCAATCTCAGCATGTAACATATCCAATATGCTACTAGCTAGCAGAACTACATTTACTGCAACATGCTGGTATAACGTTGCTATGCTGCACTGATAAGAAGTTGTATTCCATTTCAATGTGTGCAGGCCAGGGCTCCTCCAGTAAGTGGATCAAAGTAAGAGAAGGGAAAACTCTTCAGGAAGCGCTGCAGCATAAAGACTACATCATCCCCGCTGTACCTGGTCCGTTCCTTCAACCTGTGCATACTTTCACATTCTTACGTATAGAATGCTTGACAGTTTTCAGTGCAAATAAGAACTCCCATTAATTCCTGCATGCAGTGTTCTTTGTGGTTTCAAGGAAGTCCGCCTTCTATTCGAAGTTCAAGGCTGGGAATTGGTCTTTGCCGTAGAAGCTGCAGTTCAGTAGTTCAGTTCACCATATTCGTTGGAAGAGGCTAAGGGTGCTATGGCCTATGGATATGATCAGGAAAGAGAAGCTGGCAATTGTTAATCGCCGTATGGTCCTAGAAGGTTATACTACTTGAGAGAAGATGAGTTGTGCTTAATTGGCACTTGTGTGTCTCCCAAAGTTCCAACCACTGTTTCGTTGATGGCTCAGGAGGGAGAAACAACCGAATATGCAACTTTTCATGTGTATTTTAGTAGTGGGCATGATTGAACTTTTTGGGATTGTCATGATCATATATATACCTGCTGTTCTGTATGCCCTGAATACTGATTTCGATGCGGTTATGTTGTTCAATTTTAGTTGTGGGCATGATTTAACTTTTTGGTACTGCTCCCCGTGAATCGTGATATTCATCCTGGAAGGTTCATCTTCTCGGTCGGTATCAGTATCACGGCATCCAACCCCACATATAAGAGGGAGGAGACGCTGGTGCGTTGGGACTTGGGGTTGGGGGACGCGCTGGCGCACCGGAACCGGAGGAGCGGCAGGTGTCGCCACCTCGCCTGGAGGCCGCTGCCGTGGACATGGCTGCCACGCGCAACGAAGACAAGATATCTACGCACCGCACCGCACCGCACCGCACCGAGCTACGAGTTGAAACCCGCCGTGCCTATCGCATGTCGTGCCGCCGCCCAACACAGCCAAACGCCGCGTTTATTACCACCCGTTGGTGCTGATATATTTAGGAGCCAAGCCAACAGTCGATGTGCTCGCTCGAGGCTGTGTCACTCACAGTGTCAGTACTGGTCTTACTTCGAGTGAGTGAAGGCATCGTCATGGAGGAGGTGAGCGCCGAGGCCGCGGCCATGGCGACCGGCGCCGGAGCTGGAGGCGCGGAGGGCGCGACGATGAAGGTGGTGGCTGCGGTGGACGCGAGCGAGGAGAGCCTGCACGCGCTGTCGTGGGCGCTCGACAACGTCGTCCGTCCCCACCCCGGCGCGTCCGTCGTCGTCCTCCACGTCCAGCATCACGCCAACCACTTCGCCTACCCCGTCGCCGGGCACGGTACCGCCTGTCCCGTACAACAAGCTAGCTGACTAGCTCACACGCGTACGCATACTATACCCACATGACACGCTCATGCTAACTGACCGAGCTTGTGCATGCGGAAGCAGGCCTACAGTACGTCCCGCCCACGGCGGTGGACTCCGTGAGGAAGACGCACGAGGAGAACTCCCGGCGAGTCGTGTCCGTCGCGCTCGACCTCTGCAGGCAGAAGCAGGCGAGCGCCACGGCGGCGGTGGTGGAGGGCGACGCCAAGGAGGCCATCTGCCGCGCCGTGGAGGACATGCACGCCGACCTCCTCGTCCTCGGCAGCCGCGGCCTCGGCATGATCAAGAGGTACGTGCAAGTTCACGACGCGTGAGCATCTTCGATATCAGATTGTAGTATAGAATAACTACTAAACTGGCAGAACCTAAGATTTACTGACGTTTTCAAACCATGTGGACTGAACTAGCTTAGCTCTTTCTTCAATATGTTAAAGAAACTTGCATTGCAAATTATATTGAATGAACTCCCACAAATTTCAAAATTTTAATTCTTTGATTTGGTTGGGGTGCGCCAGGCCCAGGCAATAGTGCAACACCTGGGCGACACATGAGAGGCCCGGCAGCAAGCTACCATGGTGGACTCTCCCCCATAAAAAATAAATTTAATATCATTGTGGACACTTGGTCCACATATCAGATATTAAACTGATAAGAACAGATACTACACTTGATCTTAGCCAAAAGGCCGAGAAAGGTATGAGTTGTAGTGATGAGCTAGGTCTCATTTTATAGCCATCCTTCCTCTGCGCTGCTTCTCCGTCCGCGATGTGGTACTAAACCTGCTGCTGGCTTCTCTTCTAATATCCCGCAATACCAGCCACCTGACCTGAACCCACTGCTTGCTTGGGCCGAAACTGAGAGCCCGTAGCCGGCCTTACCGAGCCACGTCATGGGCTATTTTATTCCTGTTCCTTTTCCGTTTCCCCTTGCAGCTTGCCTCCTCTTCTGCTTTTCTCTTTGCGCCTTCCCATTTTATCCTGGTAGTATATTGAAATGCATGGCTGAAAGATATGCAATACTAGTAGTTTTTTTCTCAGGATCAAATGGCTAAAAAAATCTAATAAAACACACAGTTGTTTTGTAGTTTTTCATGTTTCTTTGCTATGAGAGCAAACCTTTATTACTGAGACGATAGTGATGTTGCTTATAAGCATATGCATAATACAGTATAAAACCCCATTGATCATCAAGCCACGCCTTGATACTGTGCTGGTGGTGTGTTGCAGGGCGTTGCTGGGCAGCGTGAGCGACTACCTCGCCCACCACGCGTGCTGCACCGTTCTCATCGTGAAGCCGCCCAACAAAGCGCACCACAAGTGAAGCTCCAACTCTGCTGCTGTCGACTAGTAGTTTATGGACTTCTTTTCTGAATGTGTCAAGTGCCTCGTGCTCCCAATAAAGATGTGATCGAGCTCATGTGCAGTGCTCTATGTACATACTAGAAAAGTAGAAAGTAGGGAATAAACTGTTTGTATGGCCGCAGGTACTTGTTGAAAAGTTTAATCTTGGTAAGTGCAGCTGTTCCGATGCATACATTGCCAATTTGCCATGGACGTCCTGTTCCTTGAAATGCAGAGTGCGCTGATGCTGCTGAGAAACAGGCACATCTCCAAGAGTTCGGTTCACCTAATACACGGCCAATGCAAGATCTATTGAAGACAAATGCTCCAGAATTCGCTCTAAAAAACTATTCAGAATTCCTATTCATAATGCAGAGCATGAATGATCGTCGAAGCGTTACTAAGCAAGCATGATTTTTTTCAAACAAGCATGTTTTCTTCTTCGAAATGGCAGGATTCCTGCATTCATTAAGAAGAAAAGAGCTGCTCGATTAATTAGGAAAAATCGGGCGAAAACCAGTTGCCCAGTTAATTCTAGAAAACCGAGCAAAAAACCGTCACAAGCGCTGAGCGGCACACACAATATATCCCATACACACCACTTCAAAAAGGGTCTCGTCGAGACGCCATCGTCATTACTCCTTCCTTAGAGGTGTCACCGTCATCCCTAAACTCTAAGCATGTTTCTTTTTAAATGGATGCAAAAGTTTCGCCTCTGTCTATCTCTACTCCTAATGGAGCAGTTGGTGAATAGTCCGGTTATTTTTCGCTGGTTTTATTTCGTCTCTCCTCCCACTTTCGTCTGGGTTTTTTTCGTCCCTCCTCCCACCTCCCTATCGACGTTAGTTTCTTATTCATCGGTTTTTTCCTCCGCTTTATTTTCATCTCACCTCCCACCACCACCCCACGTTAATTTTTTTCTTCACACTTAAAACCGAATCGTGTCTAATACTTCTTCCATTTATTCTTGCTCGATCTGGCAGGTGTCGATTCAATTTAATCATGTAAATATTTGATAATTAAGAATTCAAAAATAATACCATATACAGAAGATCACCTTCCAAACAAATCACCTCCCTCTCCGATTTATTTCTCCCACCGATCTCCTTCCATACTAATAAAGTACGCAATACATTCCTAACGAAGAGAGAAAATAAAAAAAGAAGCCCCCACCCGCACGACCCCTCCCACGCCTCCAGTGCGCCGCCACCCGCCACCACGTTGCTGCGCGCCACCCCCCACCTCCAGTGCGTCGCCTCCAGTGCCCCACCACCCACCGCCACGCTGCTGCGCACCGCCGGGCGCGGCGACGGCGATCTCCGGCCAGATCCGGCTGAGGAGGCGAGTAGGAGTCGGATCCTGTTTCGGGGACGGTGTGGAGATGATCTAGGAGGCGCGGGAGGAGGTCCAGTGGCGGGGCTTGAACTCCAAGTTCTTGGCGGCGGCGTTCCTCGCCGGTTCCGAGCGAGTGAGCTCCGCCGCGTCTTGCGGCGATGGTCGTGTTATCTCTGCAGTGGCAGTGGCGAGTCGGCGACACACAGCTGGCGCCGCGCTCCGTAGGTCAGATTCTCTCATCCCTCACCCTAGGATACCCTGGTCTCTCTCTCTGTGTGTGTGTGTGTGCAAGGGATCTTAATTAATTGTTTGCTTGGAGTTTAGGATCCAAGTACGCCCCTCTCTGTGGTGTTCACTGATTTCTTGGAGCAACAACGTGTTGTTGGAGTTGCCGAAGCATTAGATCGAAGGAAAGATGACGATGAAGGACACACAGAGGAGTGTGAGCGGTGATGGCAGCAAGGTTACCGGCGGGTATGCATGCATTAACTGACTGTACAGTGTTCCTGTGTGATGCTACTGGTTTTAACATTTGTACTGTGATGCCACTGGCAGTTTAAATAAATCTGCTATCATTTGGGATGTGAGTTGTCACAACTTGCTGTGCTCTGGTGTTCGGCTCAAAATTGCTTTTGGGAATGATTCCTCTGAATAGACTACTTATGCTTGATATTTTACTTTTGTTATTTCTATTTGTAACTCAATTTTGGTATCCTGTCAAATTAACAATATTTTTTCTGGATATGGTAGTTGAGAATAGTTATGGTATATGGCGGAGTTAGCCCATCCTCACCAATGACTCTTCCTCAGGGATTTGCTGAACTAGAGTTAGTAATGGGGGTATTGCAGACTGTTTTGAATTATGGGGCTATTGCAGACTTTAGAAGCTGAATTAATTTTTTGTGCAATTGGAAAAGGTGTATACAACTTGAATTTATTAGGTAGTATAGGAGAGATATGAAATTTTAAAAGTGTAAGTCAGATTTGTGTGTTGTTTTGGGTAGTATTCACGTTTGTTCCATCTTAGAGGCCAATAATGTACATGTGATATTATCTACATTATTCAGTTTATACGGCTTCCCATATTTCAATGGTTGTATTTTGCTAAATTGCCCATCTACTTACTGGAATTCTCACAAATAGAAGTGCAGTCAGAAGGTAAAAAGGATGGTATGATATGTCTCCATTCACATGGTACTGAACTGTGAGTGATGCTTTGTGTTATTCTGCAGACTTGAATTTAGTTTCTATGGTTTTCTCTTTCTATTCATAGACGAGAGTATAGTCTGAAGGGAAAAAATGATATGCTCTCAAGTCTCAAGGGTGTGCAAGAACAGTGAGATTTATATTACTGAGCATATTGTTAACAATTTGTTATTTTGCAGACTTGCTCTCAGTTTTTATTCTTGGCAGGTGATTCTTCATGATATTTTTTCGTAGAGGAACATTTTTGGTAAGTGTATTGTAATATTGACTCCCACCTTTTTATTTACATGTAAAGATAACCAATTGGAAATTTTAAATTTTGAATGTACATTTAACTTATTTTGTGAAATAATATCATGTCGTTCAGATAATTTGATTTCCCTCTATGATATTCTTTGGCTTTAGTATATCTTAGGACAAAGTTGTCAGAAGTTCTATGCTTCATAACCAAAACATAATCTTCTTTTTGTTATTTGATTTGCATCATGATGTGTGCCCATATGTTCCCCTGTCGCTTAAAAAAAATTAACGCCCGATGCAACACACGTGCATATACCTATCATGACAAATAAACCTCATCATGAAAGCATTTATGTACCTATTTAATTTGCGATGGCAGGGTGGCGCCGGGAACGGGGATCGGTAGTGCCGGTGTCGGTGTTGCGGTACAAGGCAGGATGCAGGACAGGACGGCCATCCGTGTGAGGCAGTCGGCGGCGAGGGTTTGTGGCATCAGGAGGAGCGCCCGCGACACCTCCAGATTCAAGGTGTTGGCCCAAGACCACCGAAGAGGGAAGATATGTGGTTAGTATTTCCAGAGGGGAAAAAAGAGAAGAAGAACAAGAACGACGACCATCTCGGGTTCCAGGTACGATGGAGCCGGCAGCGAAGCGCATGGCGCTTGCAAACATGATACTGTGATAGTGGATGACGCCGATACCCTCAACTGCGACATCTGCTACCTCCCTCTCAAGCCACCAGTCTTCCAAGTGCGTACGCTCGTCGTTCATGCTAGGCCGATCCATCACAAGTTTGTGTACCAATAACACTGGAACGTCATTTCTGCTCGGGTGCAGTGTGGCTTCGGTCATACCATATGCTCGCGGTGCCGTGACAAGATGATGGCTGCAAGGAGGTGCCATGTGTATCACGTCCGGTTGACCAGCGGCTATAACTGGAACATCGCACTGGAGAGGCTAATGGAGTCCATCCGGGTGCCGTGCGCCAACGCCGCCCACTGGTGCACCGCCACGTCGGCCTACTACAACCACCCCCCTCCACCACCACCTCAAGGCGTCCCCTCAGGATGTCGTGCTACTGCCCGCAGGCGGACTGCGGTTTCGCTTGCTCCACGGCGGCGCTCCTGGACCACTTCGCCGATGTGCACGGGTGGTCGTGCACGATTGAGCTTCGGGCCTGGGTGTGCGTCGAGGTCCAGCTCTGTGACGGCTTCAAAGCCTTCTCGACCCGTGCCAAAGGCCGGTAGTACCTGTTCCTGCTGAACGTGGCGTTGAACCCGTTTGGCAGAGCGGTCTCCATGCTCTCACTGCATCCTTGGATGTTGTCGACGGCGCCATGTTCTTTGAATTTTGAAGCCAGACTCAGGTACTGCTGCAATATCAACCACCGCGGCGACATGTGCCTCGGCCATAACCACGAAACTACGTTTAAAGTAGGGTGTACTGTTCTCTCCGGTGGGTTGTCGAGCTCTGAGTACTCTTCCTAGTTATTCCTGGACAAATACGTCCATCCACATGACATCTGTACTATCATGGCCAGTTTCGACGTAGTACGTGTTTCCAAAGAACTATCATTATGTCGTATTAACAAATCTGACTTTCTTTCTTTTTCATATTGTGCAGGATTCAGATTTATGACGAGGACACAAGCAAATTTATAGCATCCGTTGTGATGATACAAGAGAAGTAAGCATAGATGCGTATTTTGTTCAATGTGATGATACATGGGAGAGCTCGGCCTATGCTGCCAACTGATCTGCGCGGCGCAGAAGGAGATTTCAAAAGCAGGGCAAGCGAGAGTGACTGTTCTATTGATGGTGAGAGGGAGGGCTTGGCAAGAGAGATTGAGGGAGCTCTACTACCTCGATCTTGGCATAGAACCTGATGGCATCATGCCCAAATAAGATTCTTCTATGTTCCAACTCTGGCACTCGTTGGTCTTTTACTATCAGAGCTTACAAAATCTTAGATGCTGCCTACAAAAGGCTGAGACATAATATTTTGATTGCAGATTGTATATTCTTCACTAATATGCAAAGACTAAGTGAGAGACACAATGTTTTGATTGCAGTCTTGCAGACAATATCTTGTTCAACAAGTAGATGCCTTCATATGCATGTATATCCTGACTGGATTGTAAGCCATTATCGAAATTTACTGGTATTGAAACAGAAGGGCATATGCTCTTAATCTCCCTTTAATCTCAAAATCTACCAGTAGGTTATAACATAAATCTTAGAGATTTTAATGATATGTATTGACCTGCAAGTCTTAACTTTTAATGATATTTTTTAGTACATTGTTCACCTTTTAGTCAACTTCCTTATGGATGTATTTCAAATACAACTTTCCATGTAGTCAACCTTAAATATTAATTTATTGGAACCATTTAGATTAATTACAAGAAGTAGTCATTATATTTCTACATAGGTTGAAGTGAAGCAAATAAACAAGGGTTATTTAAATCTATGCCCCTTGTCACTTAGTTGTGCTCACTTTTCCCCATTCGTTAACTTTTTACTCACTTTTCCCCATGACTCAAAAATTTTGCCTTCACATTTTCCTCACTTTTGCCCCTGAAAAGTTGCTCAAAACCAAGGCAAAATGAGCGAGTGGGGAAAACTGAGCACAACTAAGGAATTGAGGGCATAGATGGAATAATCTCAATAAACAATTATCCTGTTTAATTCATGTAAAGTTCATATTTGTCATTACTAATGGAGGTGGCACCTTCAAACATGAGAAATTATGCAGTATATCCATTTTATTTTGTATCTAGCATTGGTGCTTACAGTGTAGGTTTTTTTGGGGTCTTATGTGGATGTATGATTTATTGCAGTATAGTAAACATAACTGGATGTGTGATTTATATTCACTTTTCTTCCTTCATGCTTTCCGTTTCTTCTCTCTCTCTCTGTGTGTGTGTGTGTGTGTTTGTGTTATGCTAGATGGCTCATCCTCATCGTTTGGATTTCTCAAATTGATGCCTTATTTTGTATCTCTTAGTTCAGGGACACACCTATTTTGAAGTACAACAGGTGAATTTAATTTTGAGAAATATCAAGAAAAAATAATACACGCTCCTGAGTTTACCCATGCAATTTAGGGTGCGTTTGGAAGCCAAAGTATTTTTGTGGTTTTTTAGAAATACTGTGGTTTTTGAGAAAACTTTGGTATTCAATACTTTGAGTCGTTTGGATGAAAAAAATACTGCAGTTCGACAAACCATGGTATCTCTAAAACTGTGGTAATTTTGTTGTATATAAAAAAGAGGCCATGCCCTCTTTTTTTAAAACCAAGAAAGTGCTGGTTGCTTGGTCTCTCTTGTGTCCAACTTCTGGCCATCAACCAGTGATGCATAAATCGATAGCTAGCTGGACGTACACATACACGAGCTGCAAACGTCGACCTTCAGTGCATGTGTTATCACGGTCTTTGATGGATCACAAGAGATAACTGTACTACATATCCTAGCATCTAGGAGAACATGCTCGTGCAAGGTTGAGTACAAAGCTGATCCCTGAGTGTAGCTGAATATGCATGCAACAACGTAACAGTCGATGCAAATCAAAGAAATCTGAGAAAAACAGTCACTTGCCAAACACCTCGGCAGTTTTATCAAAACTGAGAAAAACTATGACTTTTAGAAACTGAAGTATTTATTGCCCATGTATTGAAATACTTAGGTTTTGGAATACCATGGTTTTGAAAAGACGTCGTTGCCAAACTAGGCCGCATTATTTAAAACCTACAATGTCCATTTCCTCTAATTATTTCACAGATCTTACGTTAGTATCTTAGGCTCTGGCTTGAGGTTCGTGTTGGTATGTGGAACAAATTGGTTGCCAACCTGGGATATGAGGAAAATTGCTTTTGTAGACAGGACCAGTGAGATGGATGGCTTATTTACTGATTTTGTGCTTTGATCTGCTTTGGATTTCCTCCCCTGACTTGCTCTTCCTGTGTAGCTCAAAGCTGCATCGATCGGTTCGTTTGCTTGCTTCCTTTGCTTGGCTCAGGGAGGAGAAGGTCAGGACTAGCGACAAGAACCTAAGGGTCTTGCGTCACGGCCTTTGCCCAGAAGGCGAAGAACCAAAACTAAATTCTTTGTTTTTAACTTCCAAAAAATTACATGGTACATAACTATTATTAGACTTTAGATCTCAACCATTGTAATATAGATCAATTGATCTTTGCCAAGCTTTTTTTGATATGTATACTACAAATCTATTTTCCAATCTAAGTACACAAAGTTTTCTTTTAAAGAGCTGAGTAAGTTATAAGAAAGAAGCAGGAGTCTGACTTCTCTTTTTGGTATTGAACATAATCACATGTGTTTTGATTGGACTCTTCCTTAGGGTCTTCTTTTTTTATTTGGGTTCTTTTTTTAGTCTACCATAAGATGGTTACCGAAAACCTTGTGGTTGTCGTATTACGCAGCTAAGTTTTTTAATAGAAAGGCATTGATCTATCTGTAATTTTTTCAGAATGATATGTGACATGTTAAACTATTTATACATGGTAATATTTATAAGTAACGCTACCTTTTTAAATTTCATATGTTAATATGTGAAATTTATGGTTCAGATATTTTAATCTATGTGGTCAAACGTGATGGCTTGTTTGCCTTTTGTTTGAAGTATTTAACACTCCAAATATATGACATGTTAAACTATTTGCTCCGTATGTAGTCCGCGTTAGAATCTCGAAAAAGACTTATATTTAGGAATGGAGGGAGTAGATAGCACCTGTATAAAAACGCTTTCAGGTGTTATCTATCATTTGTGATGCAGTGCAAAACTGTTGTATATTCTTAAACCACTTTATTTTTTTTGTGCATCAGATGAGTCAGTATAGGTCATTGAATTACATTTTTTTATCTAAATACATTGCAATTAAAGTGGAATTCAATTTTTCTACACACCTGAAATTTGACATGCATTATGTTTATATACGCAATAAGTAAGTTTTTAAAAAGCCCGTGCCAATTGAGTAAGTCTTATTGGCGGGGAAAATAGGCTATGTGTGTGTGTTAGAGAGAGAGGGAGAGAGAGTGAGAAAGAGGGAGGGGGGGGGAGTGTGTGTGAGGATTTGATGGTAAAAAGGTCGCCAATGTCGTAATATTGAACTCTTAAAGTTAATGTGGCCCCGTTGCAATGCACGGGCGTTCTTCTAGTTTAGTTAAGAAGAGGGTAGAGCCTTGTATTACAAGGCCGTGAGGCCCACCCACAATGAGCGTGGAATTACTCTCCCGATACAATGTTTCCTAACTTTTTTTGCATCTGCCGAGACCCAAAGCTTGGTCCAGTCTTTGATGGCCTTGAGCAAGATGGTCGCCGACTTGCCCTAGTGTCGGAACACATGAGCATCTCTCTCGTTTCAAATGATCCAACTAACGAGCATTGTGAGCGACGCCATTGCTTTACGGTTGAGGATGTTGTTGCTGGAAGATTGACCCACCAATCTTTGTTGGAGCTCCCAAGGCGCCAAGAGGAGGTGTCAAAGTTTTCTAAGTGTAGCCATTCGTTAGCCAGGTTCGAAAGACGGAGGTTTTCTTGGCACTTGAAGAAGAGGTGCGGCCCGAATTCATGATTTCTCTTGTAAAGAGGGCAAAGACCGCAATTTGGCCACCCATGCTTGGCCAAGTAGTTGTTGGTCCAAAATTTATCTTGATGGACCAACCAAGCAAATAATTTGACTTTGGACGAAGCACACCTTCCAAACCGTGTGATCCATAGGTGAGTACAAGGTTCCCATAAATTGCGCATAGTAAGCGGTGGCCACCACGTATTCACCAAGATGGAAATCGTCGACGCCGATCTGAGGGCCATAGCCACTTAAACGATGCTCCTCATGACGCACACGGTGGAGGAAGAGGGTGTCGTCATCGATGCTCCGACTGTGCTTCCCTTGCCTTGCCCCAAAGCAAGGGGAGAAAACCCTCCTGGGGGGGGGGGGGTTTAAAAAACCTGGCGACCACGACCGCCGTCTTCGGCGGGCTTTCCTCCGCCGATGCACCCCAAATGATTACCTCCGAAGCAGGAGCCGCATTGACTGGTGGGTCAATGGCCACTGCTTGCGGCTCTCTGCAGATGGGGGACGACACCTAGATTGCCGACATCAGGTCAATGCCGGACCGGGCGAGACAGACCACCCACCGGTCTTGGATGGCGTTGCTGCTGATGAGGATGGGGGTGGATGATAGCACAACTCTGAGTCTGTAATCAGAGATCACGAAGGGATGATGCGAGAGAGATGTGTAAATGGGAGTGGGAGGTGACTTGAAAGGGGGGGAATTATGAGCCTGGGTCGCGAAAAACGGTCGATTCGGTCGTCCCCCCTTCCTGCCAGACCCGGAATTGCTTTAAGTTTCGCGTGGGTCAAAAAACAGATGCAACTCACCCAACCAAACGTCCTATTTTTGCATCGCACTAGTCTAAGGTCCAGTTAGAATGGATGCAGCCTATTAAACACGCTACTAGTGATACAGTAGATGACGTTACAATTTGATTTGTCACCGAGCAAGTGACACCGACCCTGTTGGTAAACCTGGGCATTCATCGGGCCGGGCTTTGTAAAGCCCGACCTCAAAATCTCAAGCCTAAGCCCGAGCCCAGCCCGGCACGAAACACATGAAGAGTGCCTTTTAATTAAAATAATGTTTTTAGGATATTTAAAAAAATAATTACACATATTTCTTTTTTTAGGGGGAATTACACATATTTCTTATATAAAATAATGATCTATGCCCTGTTCGGGCTTATTTTCGGGCTTTGGGGCCGGCCTTTGGACAGAAAAGCTGAGCCCAGCTTGGATTTCGGGCTTTTGGGCCGGGCTGACCATGCGCGGGTCTGTTGTCATGGCACGCGCAACGGCCGAAGGAAGCCAAGATACACCGCCCGGCTGCCGGACGCAAGCAGGAGTTGACGAACGCACAGCGGTAGCTATGGACCAAAAGCCACCGCGTCCCCCTCGTCTCTATCTATCTATCTATCTCGGGACGTCCACATCCAAAAGCTAGCGGCGCCGACCGTGCGTGCGTGCGCGCGCATATATACGACAGGTGATGTGGCCATCGAGGCAGTGATCGCTAGGCACGAAGCCGGCCTTGGCATAACCGCAAGCGAGCGCGTCGTCATGGAGGAGAGCACCGAGGCCTCGCCCAGCACCGCGTCGACCGCTCCGCCTATGGTACCACACAATCCCACGCGCACTCACTGTATGAACTCGGCCCGCGCGCGGCCGCGCTCGCTGACGCTCAAGGCTGACACGTTTGCTGCGTGCGGCGTCGTATCGCAGCAGGCCTGGCCTACGTCCCGCCCACGGCGATGGACGCCATGAGGAGGACGCAGGCGGAGAACTCCAGGAACGTGGTGGCCCGCGCGCTCGACGTGTGCAGGCAGAAGCAGGCGAGCGTCACGGCGGCGGTGGTGGAGGGCGACGCCAAGGATGCGATCTGCCAGGCCGTGGAGGACATGCGCGCCGACTTGCTCGTCCTCGGCAGCCGCGGCCTGGGCATGATCAAGAGGTACGTACCAGTTGCCAGAGCCAGAGGTACACACCTGAGCATCTTCGACAGTAGATTTTGATTCAGAATCTGACCCTGTGCGCGTGGTATTGGCAGGGCGTTTTTGGGCAGCGTGAGCGACTACCTCGCCCATCACGCGCGCTGCCCCGTTCTCATCGTCAAGCCGCCCAACAAAGCCCGCCATGAGTGAGGCTCTCCCTCTACTTCTGTCAACTAGCACTAGCTCTGAACTTCTGTTTTTGTAATAATGTCTCAAGTGACTCGTGTTTACCTGTTGAGGTGAATACACGTATGGATTTTTTTAAAGCAAGGTTATTATGGCAGGAAAATGATAAAAAGAAAAAAAATACCATTTAGTTAAATGGTCTGAGGTCTGCAGACCTAAAGACATGGATGGGTTGGGGATTCAAAACCTTGCCCACATGAATAAAGCCTTACTCTACAAGTGGTGGTGGAAAATTTATAACACAGAAGGGCTATGGCAAGAGATTATCTTGAAAAAATACCAGGGAAATAAAACACTGGGTAATATTTCTGCTAAACAAGGAGACTCTCAATTTTGAAGGGAGCTATTGAAACACAGAGATCATTTTACTCTCTGTGTAGTAAATTCATAGTAGGAAATGGGGAAAACGTAAGATTCTGAGAGGATTAGTGGATTGTATTTGCACCTTTGAGTAAAAACTTCCCTAGGTTGTATAATATTTGTTTTGATAAGAAGAAAACGGTCAAGGAGATCATTGAAGGGGGGATTGACAACATGCATTTTAGAAGAACTTTGACAGGGTCGCAAGGGAATTATGGGAACACTTAAAAGAAGTATGTAGCTCGATGGTCCTGAGTGAGAACAAAGATAAGGTGAAGTGGACACTGACTAAAAAAGGGGTCTGTACTGTAAAGTCATTCTATACACACTTGATAAAAAATGGGATCAAATACCTGTTGGGGAACGTTGCAGAAAATTAAATTTTTTCCTACGGTTTCACCAAGATCCATCTATGAGTTCATCTAAGCAACGAGTCTAGGGAGAGAGTTTGCATCTACATACCACTTGTAGATCGCGTGCGGAAGCTTGCAAGGTGATGATGTAGTCGTACTCGACGTGATTCAAATCACCGATGACCTGCGCCGAACGGACGGCACCTCCGCGTTCAACACACGTACGGAACAGCCACGTCTCCTCCTTCTTGATCCAGCAAGGAAGGGAGGAGAGGTTGAGGGAGATGGCACCAGCAGCAGCACGACGGCGTGGTGTTGGTGGAGCTGCAGTACTCCGGCAGAGCTTCGCTAAGCGCTATGGAGTTGGAGGAGGTGTTGGGGAGGGAGAAGGAGGCAACCAAAGGCCAGGGCACAAGGTATGAAGTCCCTCCTCTCCCCCCGCTATATATAGGGGTGCCAAGGGGGGTGGCCGGCCCTAGGAGATCAAATCTCCTAGGGGGTGCGGCGGCCAAGGGGGGATTCCCTCCCCCCCAAGGCACCTAGGAGGTGCCTTCCACTAGTAGGACTCCTCCCCCTTGGAAACCCTAGGCGCATGGGCCTTGTGGGGCTGGTGCCCTTGGCCCATGTAGGCCAAGGCGCACCCCCTACAGCCCATGTGGCCCCCGGGGATGGGTGGCCCCACCCGGTGGGCCCCCGGGACCCCTCCGGTGGTCCCGGTACAATACCGATAACCCCGAAACTTGTCCCGATGCCCGAAACAGGACTTCCCATATATAAATCTTTACCTCCGGACCATTCCGGAACTCCTCGTGACGTCCGGGATCTCATCCGGGACTCCGAAAAACATTCGGGTTACTGCATATACATATCCCTACAACCCTAGCGTGACTGAACCTTAAGTGTGTAGACCCTACGGGTTCGGGAGACATGTAGACATGACCGAGACTCTCTTAGTCAATAACCATCAGCGGGATCTGGATACCCATGATGGCTCCCACATGCTCCTCGATGTTGTCATCGGATGAACCACTATGTCGAGGATTCGATCAAACCCTGTATACAATTCCCTTTGCCAATCGGTACGTTACTTGCCCGAGACTTGATCGTCGGTATCCCAATACCTTGTTCAGTCTCGTTACCGGCAAGTCACTTTACTCGTACCGTAATGCATGATCCCGTGTCCAACACTTTGGTCACTTTGAGCTCATTATGATGATGCATTACCGAGTGGGCCCAGAGATACCTCTCCGTCATACGGAGTGACAAATCCCAGTCTCGATCCGTGTCAACCCAACAGCTACTTTCGGAGATACCTGTAATGCACCTTTATAGTCACCCAGTTACGTTGTGACGTTTGGCACACCCAAGGCATTCTTACGGTATCCGGGAGTTACACGATCTCATGGTCGAAGGAAGAGATACTTGACACTTGCAAAGCTCTAGCAAAACGAACTACACGATCTTTTATGCTATGCTTAGGATTGGGTCTTGTCCATCACATCATTCTCCTAATGATGTGATCCCGTTATCAATGACATCCAATGTCCATAGTCAGGAAACCATGACTATCTGTTGATCACAACGGGCTGGTCAACTAGAGGCTTACCAGGGACATAGTGTGGTCTAAGTATTCACACGTGTATTACGATTTCCGGATAATACAGTTATAGCATGAATACAAGACAATTATCATGAACAATGAAATATAATAATACTTTTATTATTGCCTCTAGGGCATATTTCCAACAGTCTCCCACTTGCACTAGAGTCACTAATCTAGTTACATTGTGATGAATCGAACACCCATAGAGTTCTGGTGTTGATCATGTTTTGCACGCGAGAGAGGTTTAGTCAGCGGATCTGCGACATTCAGATCCGTGTGTACTTTGCAAATCTCTATGTCTCCATCTTGAACATTTTCACGGATGGAGTTGAAACGACGCTTGATGTGCCTGGTCTTCTTGTGAAACCTGGGCTCCTTTGCGAGGGCAATAGCTCCAGTGTTGTCACAGAAGAGTTTGATCGGCCCCGACGCATTGGGTATGACTCCTAGGTCGGTGATGAACTCCTTCACCCAAATCGCTTCATGTGCTGCCTCCGAGGCTGCCATGTACTCCGCTTCACACGTAGATCCCGCCACGACGCTCTGCTTGCAGCTGCACCAGCTTACTGCTCCACCATTCAACATATACACGTATCCGGTTTGTGACTTAGAGTCATCCGGATCTGAGTCAAAGCTAGCGTCGACGTAACCCTTTACGACGAGCTCTTCGTCTCCTCCATAAACGAGAAACATGTCCTTTGTCCTTTTCAGGTACTTCAGGATATTCTTGACCGCTGTCCAGTGTTCCTTGCCGGGATTACTTTGGTATCTTGCTACCAAACTTACGGCAAGGTTTACATCGGGTCTGGTACACAGCATGGCATACATAATAGATCCTATGGCTGAAGCATAGGGGATGACACTCATCTCTTCTTTATCTTTTGCCGTGGTCGGTGACTGAGCTGAGCTCAGTCTCATACCTTGTAACATAGGCAAGAACCCCTTCTTGGACTGATCCATTCTGAATCTCTTCAAAATCTTATCAAGGTATGTACTTTGTGAAAGACCTATGAGGCGTCTCGATCTATCTCTATAGATCTTGATGCCTAATATATAAGCAGCTTCTCCAAGGTCCTTCATTGAAAAACACTTATTCAAGTAGGCCTTAATGCTGTCCAGAAATTCTATATTATTTCCCATCAGGAGTATGTCATCTACATATAATATGAGAAATGCTACAGAGCTCCCACTCACTTTCTTGTAAACGCAGGCTTCTCCATAAGTTTGCATAAACCCAAACGCTTTGATCATCTCATCAAAGCGAATGTTCCAACTCCGAGATGCTTGCACCAGTCCATAAATGGATCGCTGGAGCTTGCATACTTTGTTAGCGTTCTGAGGATCGACAAAACCTTCCGGCTGCATCATATACAGTTCTTCCTTAAGATGCCCGTTAAGGAATGCTGTTTTGACGTCCATCTGCCATATCTCATAATCATAGTATGCGGCAATTGCTAACATGATTCGGACGGACTTTAGCTTCGCTACGGGAGAGAATGTCTCGTCGTAGTCAATCCCTTGAACCTGTCGATAACCCTTAGCGACAAGTCGAGCTTTATAGATGGTAACATTACCATCCGCGTCCGTCTTCTTCTTAAAGATCCATTTGTTTTCTATCGCTCGCCGATCATCGGGCAAGTCTGTCAAAGTCCATACTTTGTTTTCATACATGGATTCTATCTCGGATTTCATGGCTTCAAGCCATTTGTTGGAATCCGGGCCCGTCATTGCTTCTTCATAGTTCGAAGGTTCATTGTTGTCTAACAACATGATTTCCAGGACAGGGTTGCCGTACCACTCTGGTGCGGAACGTGTCCTTGTGGACCTACGAAGTTCAGCAGTAACTTGATCCGAAGTACCTTGATCATCATCATGGTTTTCCTCTTCAGTTGGTGTGGGCATCACAGGAATGGTTTCCTGTGCTGCGTCACTATCCCGCTCAAGAGGTAGTACTTCATCGAGTTCTACTTTCCTCCCACTTACTTCTTTCGAGAGAAACTCTTTCTCCAGAAAGCATCCGTTCTTGGCAACAAAGATCTTGCCTTCGGATCTTAAGTAGAAGGTATACCCTATAGTTTCCTTAGGGTATCCTATGAATACGCATTTTTCCGACTTTGGTTCGAGCTTTTCAGGTTGAAGTTTCTTGACATAAGCTTCGCATCCCCAAACTTTTAGAAACGACAGCTTAGGTTTCTTTCCAAACCATAATTCATACGGTGTCGTCTCAACGGATTTAGACGGTGCCCTATTTAAAGTGAATGTAGCTGTCTCTAGAGCGTATCCCCAAAATGATAGCGGTAAATCGGTAAGAGACATCATAGACCGCACCATATCCAATAGAGTGCGATTACGACGTTCGGACACACCGTTTCGCTGAGGTGTTCCAGGCGGCGTGAGCTGTGAAACGATTCCACATTTCTTTAAGTGTGTACCAAATTCGTGACTTAAGTATTCTCCTCCACGATCTGATCGTAAGAATTTTATCTTTCGGTCACGTTGATTCTCCACCTCATTCTGAAATTCCTTGAACTTTTCAAAGGTCTCAGACTTGTGTTTCATTAAGTAGACATACCCATATCTATTCAAGTCATCTGTGAGAGTGAGAACATAACGATATCCTCCGCGAGCCTCAACGCTCATTGGACCGCACACATCGGTATGTATGATTTCCAACAAGTTGGTTGCTCGCTCCATTGTTCCGGAGAACGGAGTCTTGGTCATTTTACCTAAGAGGCAGGGTTCGCACGTGTCAAATGATTCATAATCAAGAGACTCTAAAAGTCCATCAGCATGGAGCTTCTTCATGCGCTTGACACCAATGTGACCAAGGCGGCAGTGCCACAAGTATGTGGGACTATCGTTATCAACTTTAAATCTTTTGGCATCTACACTATGAACATGTGTAATATTACGCTCGAGATTCATTAAGAATAAACCATTGACCATCGGAGCATGACCATAAAATATATCTCTCATATAAATCGAACAACCATTATTCTCAGACTTAAATGAGTAGCCATCTCGTATTAAACGAGATCCAGATACAATGTTCATGCTCAAACTTGGCACTAAATAACAATTATTGAGGTTCAAAACTAATCCCGTAGGTAAATGTAGAGGCAGCGTGCCGACGGCGATCACATCGACTTTGGAACCATTCCCGACGCGCATCGTCACCTCATCCTTTGCCAGTCTCCGTTTATTCCGTAGCTCCTGCTGTGAGTTACAAATATGAGCAACGGCACCGGTATCAAATACCCAGGAGTTACTACGATTACTGGTAAGGTACACATCAATCACATGTATATCAAATATACCTTTGGTGTTGCCGGCCTTCTTATCCGCTAAGTATTTGGGGCAGTTCCGCTTCCAGTGACCCTTCCCCTTGCAATAAAAGCACTCAGTCTCAGGCTTGGGTCCATTCTTTGACTTCTTCCCGGTAACTGGCTTACCAGGCGCGGCAACATCTTTGCCGTCCTTCTTGAAGTTCTTCTTACCCTTGCCCTTCTTGAACTTAGTGGTCTTATTGACCATCAACACTTGATGTTCTTTCTTGATTTCAGCCTCTGCTGACTTCAGCATCGAGAACAATTCAGGAATGGTCTTTTCCATTCCTTGCATGTTGTAGTTCATCACAAAGCTCTTGTAGCTTGGTGGGAGCGACTGGAGGATTCTGTCAATGACCGCCTCATCTGGGAGGTTAATGTTTAGCTGGGTCATACGGTTGTGCAACCCAGACATCTTCAGGATGTGCTCACTGACAGAACTGTTTTCCTCCATCTTACAACTGTAGAACTTGTCGGAGACATCATATCTCTCGACCCGGGCATGAGCTTGAAAAACTAGTTTCAGCTCTTCGAACATCTCATATGCTCCGTGATGCTCAAAACGCTTTTGGAGCCCCGGTTCTAAGCTGTAAAGCATGCCGCACTGAACGAGGGAGTAATCATCAGCGCGAGTTTGCCAAGCATTCATAATGTCTTGGTTCTCTAGGACGGGAGCATCACCTAGCGGTCCTTCTAGGACATATTGTTTCCTGGCAGCTATGAGGATGATCCTCAGGTTCCGGACCCAGTCCGTATAGTTGCTGCCATCATCTTTCAGCTTGGTTTTCTCTAGGAACGCGTTGAAGTTCATGTTGACATTAGCGTTGGCCATTGATCTACAAGACATATTTGCAAAGGTTTTAGACTATGTTCATGATAATAAAGTTCTAATCAAATTATGAACTCCCACTTAGATTAGACATCCCTTTAGTCATCTAAGTGTTACACGATCCGAGTCGACCAGCCCGTGTCCGATCATCACGTGAGACGGACTAGTCATCGTCGGTGAACATTTTCATGTTGATCGTATCTTCCATACGACTCGTGTTCGACCTTTCGGTCTCCGTGTTCCGAGGCCATGTCTGTACATGCTAGGCTCGTCAAGTTAACCCTAAGTGTTTTCGCTGTGTAAAACTGTCTTACACCCGTTGTATGTGAACGTAAGAATCCATCACACCCGATCATCACGTGGTGCTTAGAAACGACGAACTGTAGCAACGGTGCACAGTTAGGGGAGAACACTTCTTGAAATTTTATAAGGGATCATCTTATTTACTACCGTCGTTCTAAGTAAACAAGATGCATAATACATAATAAACATCACATGCAATTATATAGTTGTGACATGATATGGCCAATATCATATAGCTCCATTGATCTTCATCTTCGGGGCTCCATGATCATCTTGTCACCGGCTTGACACCATGATCTCCATCATCATGATCTCCATCATCGTGTCTTCATGAAGTTGTCACGCCAACGACTACTTCTACTTCTATGACTAACGTTTAGCAATAAAGTAAAGTAGTTTACATGACGTTATTCAATGACACGCAGGTCATACAAAAAATAATGACAACTCCTATGGCTCCTGCCGGTTGTCATACTCATCGACATGCAAGTCGTGAATCCTATTACAAAGAACATGATCTCATACATCACAATTCATCATTCATCACAACTTCTGGCCATATCACATCACATGATCAATCGCTGCAAAAACAAGTTAGACGTCCTCTAATTGTTGTTGCATCTTTTACGTGGCTGCAATTGGGTTCTAGCAAGAACGTTTTCTTACCTACGAATCACCACAACGTGATTTTGTCAACTTCTATTTACCCTTCATAAGGGCCCTGTTCATCGATTCCGCTCCAACTAAGGTGGGAGAGACAGACACCCGCCAGCCACCTTATGCAACTTGTGCATGTCAGTCGGTGGAACCGGTCTCACGTAAGCGTACGTGTAAGGTTGGTCCGGGCCGCTTCATCCCACAATACCGTTGAGCAAGAAAAGACTAGTAGAGGCAAGTAAGATGACAAAATCCACGCCCACAACAAAGTTGTGTTCTACTCGTGCAAAGAGAACTACGCATAGACCTAGCTCATGATGCCACTGTTGGGGAACGTTGCAGAAAATTAAAATTTTTCCTACGATTTCACCAAGATCCATCTATGAGTTCATCTAAGCAACGAGTCTAGGGAGAGAGTTTGCATCTACATACCACTTGTAGATCGCGTGCGGAAGCTTGCAAGGTGATGATGTAGTCGTACTCGACGTGATTCAAATCACCGATGACCTGCGCCGAACGGACGGCACCTCCGCGTTCAACACACATACGGAACAGCCACGTCTCCTCCTTCTTGATCCAGCAAGGAAGGGAGGAGAGGTTGAGGGAGATGGCACCAGCAGCAGCACGACGGCGTGGTGTTGGTGGAGCTGCAGTACTCCGGCAGAGCTTCGCTAAGCGCTATGGAGTTGGAGGAGGTGTTGGGGAGGGAGAAGGAGGCAACCAAAGGCCAGGGCACAAGGTATGAAGTCCCTCCTCTCCCCCCACTATATATAGGGGTGCCAAGGGGGGTGGCCGGCCCTAGGAGATCAAATCTCCTAGGGGGTGCGGCGGCCAAGGGGGGATTCCCTCCCCCCCAAGGCACCTAGGAGGTGCCTTCCACTAGTAGGACTCCTCCCCCTTGGAAACCCTAGGCGCATGGGCCTTGTGGGGCTGGTGCCCTTGGCCCATGTAGGCCAAGGCGCACCCCCTACAGCCCATGTGGCCCCCGGGGATGGGTGGCCCCACCCGGTGGGCCCCCGGGACCCCTCCGGTGGTCCCGGTACAATACCGATAACCCCGAAACTTGTCCCGATGCCCGAAACAGGACTTCCCATATATAAATCTTTACCTCCGGACCATTCCGGAACTCCTCGTGACGTCCGGGATCTCATCCGGGACTCCGAAAAACATTCGGGTTACTGCATATACATATCCCTACAACCCTAGCGTGACTGAACCTTAAGTGTGTAGACCCTACGGGTTCGGGAGACATGTAGACATGACCGAGACTCTCTTAGTCAATAACCATCAGCGGGATCTGGATACCCATGATGGCTCCCACATGCTCCTCGATGTTGTCATCGGATGAACCACTATGTCGAGGATTCGATCAAACCCTGTATACAATTCCCTTTGCCAATCGGTACGTTACTTGCCCGAGACTTGATCGTCGGTATCCCAATACCTTGTTCAGTCTCGTTACCGGCAAGTCACTTTACTCGTACCGTAATGCATGATCCCGTGTCCAACACTTTGGTCACTTTGAGCTCATTATGATGATGCATTACCGAGTGGGCCCAGAGATACCTCTCCGTCATACGGAGTGACAAATCCCAGTCTCGATCCGTGTCAACCCAACAGCTACTTTCGGAGATACCTGTAATGCACCTTTATAGTCACCCAGTTACGTTGTGACGTTTGGCACACCCAAGGCATTCTTACGGTATCCGGGAGTTACACGATCTCATGGTCGAAGGAAGAGATACTTGACACTTGCAAAGCTCTAGCAAAACGAACTACACGATCTTTTATGCTATGCTTAGGATTGGGTCTTGTCCATCACATCATTCTCCTAATGATGTGATCCCGTTATCAATGACATCCAATGTCCATAGTCAGGAAACCATGACTATCTGTTGATCACAACGGGCTGGTCAACTAGAGGCTTACCAGGGACATAGTGTGGTCTAAGTATTCACACGTGTATTACGATTTCCGGATAATACAGTTATAGCATGAATACAAGACAATTATCATGAACAATGAAATATAATAATACTTTTATTATTGCCTCTAGGGCATATTTCCAACAATACCCACATCTTTATATGTGGAAAATCAAAATGCCATCTGGAGTCAAGGTCTTTATGTGGCTGGCTCTTAGGAATAACATCCTCACATCTGCTATGTAGGGGGTGGAAAGGAGATGAGAAATGCCCATTTTGTGAGCGTGAAGAAAGTATAAACCATCTCTTTATATCCTGCTCTGTAGCTAGGTATTATGGAATATTTTAAAATGTGCTTTCAGTTTAACTGACATTCCAGATGTCTCGATCTGGTGATGAGAACTTGGGTCAAGACCTTTGGAAGAGAAGAGAGGGGCTTAGTTATGATAGGGATTTCGGCTATATGTTGGACTATTTAGAAACTGAGAAATAGTGTTGTTTTTGAAAATAACAGGGTGAATGATCCCTGCATACCTGTTAATCTGTTGCTTCAAAAATTTACATGATTGGAACATTTTGCAGAAAAACCCCACAAGAAGTGACATGATGAAGGCAGGAGTGAAGCAGGTTGGTGAAGTGGCTGAAGAAGTGTTTAGAGCAGCACATGGGTGGCGCCTGGAGACTAGAAGAATCATGGGATGACCAAAAAGTTCAAGTCTTTCCCAGGACCGTGCTGCTGCGACAGATGCTTAAAGAGGCTTCAAGATCATCATGTTCTCTGCTTCTCCTTCTATCTTCTGGTTTCTCCTTGGGGAGCAATAAATTTCTGTATGATAAGCAGTTTGTATGCCGCTCTAGATACTTTTATGTCGTTACAACTGTGTTGAAAATTCTGGTGCTGGGACTTGCTGTTGAGCTCAGGCCTTAGATCTCTCCGGGTGTGCTGCTTTGGGGGGGGGGGGGGGTGGCTCCCCCTCTTCCTTAATAGCCAGTGGTTCGCCGGGGAGATAGCTACGGTAGCTCTTGTATTTTCTTTTTCTTTGTTGTAAGACTTGGTGATTTCTGTTAATGGAAATCAGAGAGAGAGAGAGAGAGAGAGCTCTTTTATAAAAAAAAAGTGACTCGTGTCTATTTAAGGATGTGATCCCGTGTAGTGGCATGTATGAAGAAATTAGGGAGTGAACTGTTGTATGGCTGCAAGCGCTTGTTCAAAAGTTTAATCTTGATTAGTGCACTTGTCCCAGTGCAAACGTTGTCATGGACGTAGTGTCCCTTGAAGTACGGTGATGCTGGTGAAAAACAGGTACAGTACATCTCCAAGAGTTCGGTTCACCTAATACATGACCAATACGAGATCTATTTATTGAACAAAAATATTCCAAAGTTCCTATCCATCACATGTAATGAACGGCATGCCATTGCCATGAACAAATTAGTGTTCAGAAGAGATGCCATGATATAACTTCCTTCATGTCCAGAATTTCATACGTACTTCAAAGAGTCAGGGATTTTTAGATATTTTTTGTGCCTTCGAAAAGGATGCGTATGGTCATTTTTGTTAAATTTGATGCAAAGCAACCATCAACAAATTGAGTACAAGACTTGAATAACTACGAGAGACACATGATATGAAATCAGCACCTTCGACTAAGTCGACTTCTTCGGCAATAACGCCTTCAAGAAGGGATATCCGCCCTCGCGCCATTATCACCATATCCAAGCAGATACAACAAGGATAAGGATTTTCATCATGATTGTGGAGACCAACCAATGAAGGACACTACGACAACAAGTAGACAACACCTTCAACAAGGTAACACGCAGTTTGCTGCCGCAGAACCTAAACAATGAAGGTCAGAACAAGAGTTTTTACCCTAGGGAGGAAGTTGTACTCCAATCACCGCCTTGAAAATGGATCTTTCACTAGTTTCGTCAGCCAACACTCCAGGTTAGACATTAAGCAACGATCGTCAGGAGGCCACTCATGATGGAAGCGCGAAACTGACTAACACCACTTCACACCGTTGTGAACCGACCAACATCGGATGTTGCCGCTGACATCCTAAAAGCTTGACTTATTGCAAAGTGTTTTTGACAAGTTCAATGAGTTGACTACGATGAAATAATTAATCACAACGTAGCAATGCTTGAGCTAATTTGGGTTATTCTAGCAATCGTTGGATATTTCAACTTTGATATATGGTAGATGGGCGTCAAAACAAACTTTTCTAAACGGAATACTAAATATGAACGTGTATATGGTACATCACAAGGGTTTGTCGATCCAAGGGATGCTTGAATAATGTGCAAAACTTCAGAGATCCATTTTATGCAAGCACAAAGGAACTGGAATCTTCATCTCGATGAAATGGTCAAAGAGTTTGATTTCATCAAGAATGGCGAAGATCCTTGTGTTTGCAAGAAATTAAATGGGAGTCCAATAACATTTCTTATACTTTATGGGGAAACCATATTGTTAATTGTAAATGATGTAAATTTCTTGACATGAATTAGAACATCAATAAAAATAATTTTTCAAAGAAGGACTTGGCTAGACAACATGTATACTAGGCATAAATATCAATAGAGATAGATCATAGCGTCTAATAGGGCGAAGCCAAAATACATATTGACAAAATATTAAAGTGGTTTAGTATGAAAAACACAAAGAGGTTCTAACTAAGGTCACACGAAAAATGTTTCAGGAAAAACCCAGTACCCTAAGACGGTTGATGAGCAAGAACACATGAGTGAGATTCCATACACTCTGCGTTTGGATTTATCATGTACTCCATGGTATGTACATAACCATATATGCCATATGCTCCAAAGAATTGCGAGCAAGATACCGGAGTGATTAATGTGTTGATCATGGGCCAATAGTGAAAAAATCCTTAAATATCTAACTAGGGCTAAGGACATGTTTCACATATATGGAGGTGATGAAAAGTTATTTGCAAAGGCTTACATCGATGCAAAATCGTTGTAAGTGGTTACATCGATGCAATCTTTATCATTGATCCAGTTGATTTTCATTTTCAGTCGGGATTTGTGAATACAGTGAACGGTGGCACAGTAACCTGGAATTGCTCCAAGTAGAACACTCTGGCGGATTCTACAACAAAGGCAAAGTATATTGCCGCTTTGGAAGCGACGATGGAGGGTATGGGTGGGTATTTGGATCAAAGAGTTCTTGAACTTGGTAGGGTTCCAAGTATGTTGGAGCCAGTGAAACACTATTGAGGATAGTGCCGCCATAGCCCATGCTAAGGAACCAAGGTCCTACCAGCTATTCAAACATATATGAAGCAAACTCCACATAATTTGTGAATTTTGTGGAACATGGAGACATATAAAGATGTGCAATATACACACGGACTTGAATGTGTCAGATGTTAGGAAACACAGTAGAAAAAAAAATTGTCCTACGGATACTCCCGAATCACTATGAAGATGCATACAAGGTTCGATCGGATCATTACCAATTTCAGTTGCAGCGGAAGAAGAGTTGGCGTAGATTGTTGATAAAGCCCCTTGAACCGTTCACGAAACATTCGAAGTGCGGACAAGAGGCACTTGAGTGAGTGCCTCGTGGAATTCTTGGATTTCTTTCCAGGCCTCTGTTAGGTTGTGAATGGTGGGACGGTGACACACACGGCGTAATGTGTGCGAACAACATGTTCAATGGGCTATACCCCTTCATTTTTAAGTGGGCTTCTGCGGGAAGCACCTCTCCCCTAGTTCTCATTGTGAAGAAAAGAGCGGTGAAAATAAGTTAAGCCCCCATCCCAAAACTAAGCTGCTAGAAGCCTCAAAAGAATCGGCCCTTAGAATTTCATGGTAAAATTTTCACGGCTAGTAGCAACCTGTCACTGAACAGGAATGGGTTTAGTAGCACAGTATATGCGTGCAATAGATAAAACAATAAAAAAGTAAATGTTAACTGTTCTATGCGACACTGATAAACAAAACATTTGCTAAAACAAACTGATAAACAAAGCAAGTGACGCCGAACACTGTTGACATGGCAATGATAAACAGAGCATTCGTGATCTCCATTGGTTTTGACGCGGCCCTTGATACTGTCAAATAATTGTTCGATGTTGTTATGAAAAGAAATCCTCCTACGAGGTATCCAAGTTGTAGGTTTTCGGGTTTATACCTAAAAAAGGACCCTCTTAGTCGGCGAACATTCGCCGTGGAGGATGATAATCATGAACGCTTTCATGACAGTTTCAGTTGTAGAGTTGACAGTTTCTTCAGACTAGCATAGTAGCAATCTGTGGTAGAGACTAGAGAGGGCAATTTATTGAAAAACTGCTGGTTGCGACTGTGTTCGCTGGCAGTTTCTTCCCGGCGAACGTTGGTTAGTTAGCACTAAAAGAAAAATCTTTACGTTTGCGGTGGCCTGACAAGGCTTCTTCTGGGCACTTGCGCGAATCCCGGGGCAGACCGCTAGCAGGGGACGCGCCAAGCTCAACAGCCCGACGAAGCCAAGATACACCGCCCGACCGCCGGACCGGACGCGAGCGGGGGTTGACGAACGCACGGCGGGAGGCACGGACCAAAAGCCACAGCGCCTCGCTCCCCGTCCATATCCATCTATCTATCTCGTGCCGTCCACATCCAAAAGCTAGCGTGCGGCGCCGACCGCGCGCGCGCGCATATATACACGAACACGGCAGGCGATGTGGTCGATCGAGGCAGTGATCGCCAGGCACGAAGCCGGTCTTGGCATAACCGCAAGCGAGCGCGAGCGCGTCATCATGGAGGAGAGCACCGAGGCCGCGGCGACGGCGAGCGGCGTGGCGCCTGTAGCCGGAGGCGCGGAGGCCGCCCGGGCGGCGGGCGCGACGATGAAGGTGGTGGTGGCGGTGGACGCGAGCGAGGAGAGCCTGCAGGCGCTGTCGTGGGCGCTCGACCACGTCGTCCGGCTCCACCCCGGCGCGTCCGTCGTCGTCGTCCACGCCCAGCACCGCGTCGACCACTTCGCCTACCCCGTCGCCGCCCACGGTACGGTGCACAATCTCGCGCGCGCGCACCAACCGCGTGAACTCCTCCCTGACACACCTTTTTGTGCGTGGCGCGATCGTGCCGTAGCAGGCCTGGCCTACGCCCCGCCCACGGCGTTGGACTCCATGAGGAGGGCGCAGGAGGAGAACTCCCGGAAGGCGGTGGCCCGCGCGCTGGACGTCTGCAGGCAGAAGCAGGCGAGCGCCACGGCGGCGGTGGTGGAGGGCGACCCCAAGGAGGCCATCTGCCAGGCCGTGGAGGACATGCGCGCCGACCTGCTCGTCCTCGGCAGCCGCGGCCTCGGCATGGTCAAGAGGTACGTACGCGCCCATCGCCATGGCCTTCCACATCGAGCTATCACTACCGACTGACGTGAGCGGCTGTGCTAAATCAATCGTGTTTTTGTGACTCTGTGCAGGGCGTTGCTAGGCAGCGTGAGCGACTACCTCGCCCATCACGCGTGTTGCCCCGTTCTCATCGTCAAGCCACCCAACAAGGCGCACCACAAGTGAAGAAGCTCTACACAGGCTACGTTTTTGGCTCGTTTGTCAACTACTCCCTCCGTTCGGAATTACTTGTCGCGGAAATAGATGTATCTAAACGTATTTTAGATCTAGATACATCCATTTTCGAGACAAGTAATTCCGAACGGACGGAGTAGTACTAGTAGCACTGGCTTGTTAGCGACTTGTGCTTCCAATAAAGATGTAGCGATGGAGCTCCCGTGTATAGCCGTGTAGTATGTTCGGTAGGCTCCATCATGTGTATGTAGCATGTTCAGAAGTTCAATCTCAATCGTGTAGTTGTCCCAGGAAAGTGGTAACGTTGTGACGAACCGTGGTGCCCCTTCAAGGCAATGGGGGCTCAAAACAGGTAGATTACAATTGCGAAGAATCTGGTTCACCTAATACGTGAGAGTACACATACACATATGTATCAAACAAAAATGTTACGTGCTAAATTCGTGTTTACCAGACTGAAAGATGCATCATGCGAGAGTATCCATAGGACGAACATCGCTGTCCCATCTCGACAAGCGCCACAGGCAGCCTCCTCAGAAGGCTAAATGGAGGCGCCATCGCTCCGATCCCAGCCACCAAGTCTGTCCACCGGGTCATAGTTCGTGAACAGCCGGAACACATTCCCCAGTTTGTTCGAGTGCTGGGGCTTGAAACCGCAGGGGCGCACGTTTAGGAGCTCCAGCGCGTGGTCCTTCTGAACTTCGCCTGGCAGAAGAAGTTGAAGTCATATGCATTAGAGAACAAACGAATTATTCGGAAAGACAAATTTCGGTACACATTGTTATCTCACAGAACAACACTAGTAATGTTCCCAGCAAAGTTACAATCACGCTTACGAGGCATCACGGGTTCTTAAATTGTAAACTAGTGAGGATTACACATTCTGATGCTAACACACGTAAGTATACGATTGCATACAATTTTTAAGAGAGACCATTTGCATACAAGAAGAGGCACATCATGTAAGGTTTCGAAAGATGAAAATAAACTGCTGAAGTTGTGCTAAAATGCCACAGTACTTGCAAGTTGCAACTACACTCGATCTACCGAGATGTAATACGGACTGTTCAAGCTTTTTTCCCCATGAATACACAAAAGCTTTGTGTATCATTGCATTGATAAAGAGGAGTTTCACATAGGTCGTGTTACAAAGCAAAGTGGGTTTGGTTTGTTGACAACCACACCCCCAGCCTACGAACGCCTATGGCTATTCTCCTGGTACGCCGAATGTTAAAAGTCTTGTGAGAAGTAATAGCATGGATTGTTGATAGTAATAGGTGATACCCGAAATCATACTGTTTTCCATTGATTGCAAAACAAAATCCAACCCGGAAGCACATACAATCGGCACCCCTTTTACAATGCCATGAAGTACTATCAAGCAAGAACAGATGCATCGGATTCTAGTTAGATCCAAGACGACGCTGATCCAAGGGTTCAGTTGACTTGAATTACCTGTGAGTAACAGCAGGAATGAGCCTTCAGGCTGCGCGAGGAAGGAGACCGTCTTGGCAACCTTCTCCAAGCACTCCTGACTCTGCACCAACAACGAATCACCACAATTCAATCAAATCTGGATTTCTGTGCTCAAGAACGAAGTATAAATCAAAGGAGGCAATCTATGGTGGAAAGCATACCAGGTAAGGAGGGTCCGCGACGACGATGCTGAAGGCGTGCTTCATGGCGGGCGGCAGCGCCTCCGGCTGGTTGTAGTCGTAGAAGGCGAAGTCGTCGCCGTACTGCCCGAACCGCTCGTCGTACTCGAGCAGCCGCGCGGGCACATCCGGGCTGCTCTTCCGGAGGTAGGCGTAGAGCGTGGGGCAGGCGACGCAGGCCACGGCGGCACCGGCGCCGCCGGCAGGCAGGCCGGAGGCGAGGCGGGCGACCTCCTCGGCCAGCCCCCGCGCGGTGCCCTCGTCGTACCAGAACTGGCTCAGCCGCCAGTCCTCCGCGACCAGCTCCACCCCTTCTCCTTCCCCCTTTTCCCCTTCGTCCCGCTCCTGCCGTCGCTGCTCCTCCAGGAACTCCCGCAGCGCCCCCGCCGCCGCCGCGCTCAGCTGCGGCCGCTCGTCGTCGTCTTCCTCCTCCTCCTCCCCGGCCTCCCGCCCCGGTCTCCCCTCCTCCTCCGCGCCGCCCGCCATAGTTTTCTCTGCTCTCTTGCCGAGCTGGAGAGGAGGCGGCGCGCCAGGGAAGCTCTCACGGAGCAAACACAGTCGGCTCAGGGCCGGTTTCTGGGCCTCGGTGGACGCGGGCCGAGACGTCTGGGCCTCGGTGGACGCGGGCCGAGACGTCGGGGCCTCGGTTGATGCGGGCCGAGACGTCGGGGCCCAGTGGAGCGGGAGCAGGGGAAAATAAAAGCAGAGAGTGGCAATGGAATCGCAGGGGGGGACTGTGAGGGAAGCGAGGGGGGAGGTGGTGCGCCTGCCTGCGCCTCCGTTCCCGGTCGGGCGAGCTGCGAAACCCCAATCGCCTCCGCATCTCCCGTCCTCCTCCCGGCGGCGCCGTCCTCAGTGCGCGCCGCGGCGGCCAGCGAGCCACCGGGCCGAGGGAGGAGAAGGGCGGCGGTTGCTGCGTTGGCCGCTCGCTTCCCGAGGTAGCATTCGCGCTCGCCCTCCGCTCGCCGGCTCCCGTCCCGCGCGCGACCACGGCAGATCGACCCGCGAGCTCGCCTTGGACGCGCCTGCTCCGTGCGGTGAGGAGGGGGCGCTGACCGGCGCGGCGGTTGCTTCTCGTGGAAGCTTCGGGGGGCGCGGCACGGCCCGATCCGGTTTGGTCTGAGAGCAGGCGGCGGCAATGTCGGCCGCGGGGGAGGACATAGTGCAGCACCTCTCGTCGAATTCCAACCCGTCCTCGTCCAAGCTCGCCAAGCTCGAGGCGCGCATGGCCGGCAAGGCCGTCTCGGTGCCGCCCCCGTCGCCGCCGCACCACCCGGTGGTCTCCGCCGCCTCGGCCCCCACCTTCATGGACCAGGAGGAGCTGCCCGAGTCCTCCTCCTCTTCGGATGATGATGTCAGCCCTAAACCTCCTACTCCCTCTGTTCTTTCTCCTCCCCTTTTACTGCTCTAGTATTACATAAACATAATGTTTATCTACCTTCGATTACCTTGCCTGTATATTACCTATGCTGCTGCAATCATCCTGGTTAGAACTATTTGTAATGTCTCTATTGGTAAACCTGTATTGTAGCTAATTACAGGTTACTGATATTCCCATTCCTAATTTCATTTCATCTAACCTAGACTAATGTTTGCTGTATTTGCTCACCAGAATGGCGAGGAGTTCTTGATACAGAAGAACACACTGAAGCGTCCGAGATCCCCGGACGATGACCACGGCCTAGCTCTTGGAAATTTTGAGGTGTGATCTTCTAACATTAATTGACTAGAATTAAACACGGACAGTTCTATTCTGCACTTGCTTTCCGTTCCTTGTAGTAAAAATTCTGTCTGGTGCACTCTTTCATGATTGTGAATTCCAGGGATCAGCTAATGCGGCAGCAAAAGTATTAGATGTCGCGGACGCACGACTGCCTTCGGAAAACCCAAGCAGAAAAAAGCAAGGCCGTGGAAGGGGACGTGGTGGAACAGGCCGAGGGCGTGGCTCAAAGACGGTTGATCAAACACGCCATACTTCGGCTTCCTCAGTAACTGCATCAAATGGTCAACATGACAAATTAAACAACATGGTATGCTGTGCAATTTTATTCTCAAGATCTTGACCGATCTTCTAGCTTTTAACCCATCAACGGGCAGTGGTGGGTAATGACTATCTTGCACTTGAATAGATCACGTCATTGCCTGCGCTCTTCTGGAAGAACCCTTTTAAGGCCATTGATCGATGCAAAAAATAATTATCACAGTGTAGAAATTCCTACAGCTTAGTTTGGTATTGATCAAATTATTAGATGTATTAACATTGTTGAGGAAATCCATAACTGGTAGCTGCTTGGTTGGCTGGCGAGTAGGGGATTAATAGACTAATCAGCAGGTTAGTCGGCAAGTTAATCAATTAATCAGCTACTCGGTGACCCTAGGAGTAGGGATTAATCGGCAAATTAACTGGTTAATCGGATGAATTCTTGAACAGGGTGTATCAATGATAAAGAACAACTAGCTTCTCCGATGCGGATAAAATATATCAATTGGAGAATGTTGAAATAGAGCCATTATATTTTTGCTCAGTTGGGGTGCGAATTGCTGAAATAGGCCACATCGCACAATAAGCACTTCAGCAATTGAGTTTTACTAACTGATGCAACTTATATTGACAAATAAGGTTCATGTTGCATAACATATTAAAATTCCACATTAGGGCATCACTCCATCATCACTTCACCAGGGATCTGGTAATCTTGTAGACTGGAATAAAATTGATCAAATGGCTGCAATCCTTGGCTCTATGATAATCTCCTAAAGGACTGTACATTCCGTGATCAAGTGATACAAGGCTTGGCGATATCGACGCATTTGAGGGCTTCATTTGTTGTAATCTCATACACATATGTATACAATACCAGTACGCTATTTCCTTATCTGCTAAATTACCAGCTTACATACCATTTACTCCACAGGATTCCCGAACAAGTGTTCTACCTGGGAATGATGACAGGACTGCTTTACACGTAAGACTTATTTATTTGCACCACTTCCAATGAGATGCACACATCTTGGTTTGATAATGCTAATGCATCCTTTTATTTTCCTTACATACCATTTCCTGCCTGCTTCCGAATGTGTGTGGGCTTAGCTTGTACATACACTTGAAAATACTTCTGAGGGTGTTCGTACATGCATCCAGGACCTTTCCTTCAAGAAAAAGTGTCTCTGTTAGTTCAATACTTCCACTTGAGTTTAGCATCTAAGCATCTTAACTAAATAAGTAATATTTTTTATGGCTTTCATATATGCATCCAGGCCCTTTCCTTCACGGAAAAGTGTTTCTGTTTGGTTCAGTACTTCTGCCCGAGTCTAGCACCTATAGGCAACTTAACTACATAAAGTAATATGATGTCGTTAAGATATCGTTGTGAAAGCATGTGCAGCTTTGGTGAATACTGTACTGGACAAGCCATATCTCACAGGGAATCAGTCAATCTGAGATACGAAGTATAGTGTACCATACAAACATGTTCTAGGATACTTTCTTTCATTTTCAAATTTACATCTTAAGCACTCCCAATTGAATAGGAAGAATTATCACTGTTACGTGGTAAAGTTGCATTTTTGGAGGAGGAGCTTAACAAATCGCGTCAAGAAGCAACGGAGCATCGCCAACTTAGTGATAGGTTAGCTAAGGTAAGGATATACTCACTGCAAGCTTTCTTTGATCCCGACTTCCCTAGGTCACTGACTTGTTGCCTTTGCATTATTCTGCCAGGAATTGAAGGATTTCAAGGATCAAGATCAACAAAAGAAATCAAAGGTGTCATTTAGAAACCATTTTTTATTACCAACCATATGTTTTAGCTACCCTTCATTGTTATTTATAGATTGGACCATTTTTGTTCTGAAGGTTTGGAACTTACCACTTAAGCCTATCATTATTGACAAATGAAGGAAACAACTCGCTTCTTGTATATGCAGAGATCCTGAAGTAATAGCCATTATTATAATTATGCAGCATATATGCTTACGTGTCTATTCTCATTGATACAGCAAATGAAGGTCCTGTCTGATCTGCTCATAGCAGTATCAAAAGCAGAAAGGCAAGAAGCACGGATGAAGTTAAAGCAGGAATCTTTCAGACTCGGGAACATTGGTGTTATGAGGTAATCTCTCAATGATCCGAGTTTCAAACACTTAATGAGGAATAAAGGAAGGATATGTCTGGATTTCCTATTACCTAAAGAATAATACTTTGTATATGGGTCGTTGTTATACTGGCATGTATGCTGCGATATTGTCTTCCAGAAATAGGCTTAGTGGCATGACCTGTCAGTTACTTCATATATTCAGTATGCTTTCTAGTATTGGCAACTTCTCTGCAGTTTGGATGTTTTTCTCACTTCTATTTCCTGTTTTGGGTATGGACCATTTATTGCAACCTTTTCTCTGACTGTTCTTTGTCATAACTCAGAGCTGGGACTGTCATATCTGAAACATGGGAGGATGGCCAGGCAATAAAGGACCTTAATGCGCATCTTGTGAGTTTCTGCCGCTCCGTAGATCTGTTTATTTCAATAGACTATTAGGCATAGTATATTCCATTGTAAAAGCTGATCATAATGTTAAGAACTTACTGTGGAATTGTGATCTGGGTGACCTGTCCAGTTGCTGATACCCAACCATTAACAGCTTTACTTCAGAAGGCATACCTGATGCTCTTATTAGACAACTTCTATTTCATTTTGTCTTGTTCGCGATTTTGATGATATATGTGCAGGTCACCCAGATCTTGTTTTTTTTACCTGATGCTCTTAAGTCATTACCATCCTAGCATCTTATAGGACATCTTGATCTTGTTTAGTTGAGCATCATGTTCAAAAGGGAAACTTTGTTGTTCATACTTTATTTTTATTGATCTGGCTTGGCTTGGACATGTAGTTTACATTTCATAAGCTTTGTCTATTAAGGCACATTGCGTAACTTGCAGCTCTGGTCTTTTACATGTTTTGCTCTCATCTATATAATTCCAGTTCTTGACAGTCACATTAACATACCATCCCTTTGTTGAATTGCTCATGTATGTTGGACCTCTATGTAGAAATCATTGCTGGAAACTAAAGAGGCTGTTGAAAGACATCGTAAGTCTCTAAAGAAAAGACAATCATCTGGTAAGAGCTACTCTTTAGAAACAAATATTGTGCTAGCTCAAAAACAAATATTGTGCTAACTCAAATTCTTTATAAGTTGCTGATTGAACTATCTTGCACATTGAAGAAGATTTGATGTATGGGTATATAACTTAAGTTCATTATTTTATACGAGGAAAAACTCTTTCACACAAGCAAGAGATAAACAAACACACATGATACTTTTGTTGTCACTGTTCTACACTCACTGCTTGATGGTCTGCTATTGTGTAGATAAGGGTGACGGGAGTGATGCTGAAAATAGCATGTCCGAGGAAGATTTCCTCTTACAGGATGAGATATGTAAATCTCGGTTAACAAGTATCAAGCGGGTGAGTGGTTTCCTTTACTTGGTTATTAAATACACCCTCTTCCCCTCTTAACCTACTTTCCACAATTGAATTGCAGGAGGAAGAACAGTATCTGCGAGAAAGAGATCGATATGAATTGGAAAAGGGTAGGCTTATACGTGAAATGAAGCGTCTCAGAGATGAGGATGGATCCCGCTTTAATAACTTTCAAATTCTTCACCATCGATATGCTCTGTTAAATCTTCTTGGAAAGGGAGGGTTTAGTGAGGTGTACAAGGTATATTCTTTCTTCAGTTATATATTTCTTTTTAAAAGGAGGCTCTGAACCATTGTTTATCGATAATCCATCTTGAAATACAAATGCATTCTGCGTTAATAAGGTAAAAGAGGTGCTCAACGTTACCATCATTATTTTAGATTTGTCTCTATATATGCTCCTATCAATAGCTTCATTTTGGGTGGACAGGAAGGCTGGGATCCTGGCCTATCCAAAATGGGCTTAAAAGGATAAGAAAGAAGTATGCAAACCTGGTATTTAAATAGTACTCCCTCTGTTCACAAATATAAGATGTTTTGGATATTTTAATATAAACTACTACTTCTGTAAAGAAATATAAGAGCGTTTAGATCACTACTTTAGTGATGTAGATGCTCTTATATTTCTTTACGGGGAGTACATACAAACTGAAATGAATGAACAAACACACTAAAATGCTTCTATATACATCCGAATCAGAAAAAAGTTAGAACATCTTTTAATAGTGAGCGGAGGGAGTAGGTGAATCTATATGGAAACATTGGAGCAACACATCTGGCATTGAATGTTCTTTGGCTTATGTTACATGGGGAAGTCAGTACACCAGGTGCAATGTGGCAGGAGCCAGTGCAAGTGGCTGAGAACTGGATTCAGTTTCCAGCTGCCTATCAGGTCCTAGTCTGTAGTTGGTTAGGGAAGGAATAATTTAGGTAGGTTAATTCAATTAGGGAAGGGAAGAATTAGGTGAGTTAAGATGAGTCTGATTCTTTTTAGGAAGTTGTTAGTTGGCCCAGTCTGTGTATCAGGCAATGCTATAAAAGCATGCCAACAATGAGATATTTCTCTAATTTCTACACTCTTTTCTATCTCCTCCCTATCCATCGACCTCCTACTGAGCTGCTATTTACTCTACTGAAATTCTATCACGGTGCCGTCCAAGCCTTGCAAAGGTGCTTCGTACCACAACTATAACCTTCATTTTCTGATCCTTGCCTGTGGCAACTTAGGCCTTGTTCGGATCTAAGGGAGGAGAACCAAAGGATTGGGAGGAAATGAGGGAAAAGAAAAGGAAACACGGGGTCAAACACAGGAATACATAGACCATGTAGGAACGGCGTAGGTGTTCGGAATGCAGGAAAATGGAGTACAGGGAATCTAGATAAGTTGGTCACACCCGATGATTTTTTCTATGTAAAAAAACTAACATGCTGGTTGAGAGTTTAGGTTAATGGGCCCCACCATGCACTTATCCATCTCATTCTGAACTTGATGTTGGTCCCAATGTGTATGGTTGAGGTGCTCTGCCTTGGGCCAAAGCAGAAAAAAAGATCTGGGAGTGGATTCTTGGTTTTCTTCAAAAGTACAGGCCTAGAAAACTTTACAAAGGATTGGAAAGCAGCGATTCCTGTGCTCTGAACACAGCTACAGTGAAAAAACCTGTAGGAAACGATTCCTTTCAAGTTTCCTAAACTTTTCCCGTGAAGCGCACAGGTCCTTATGTTCCTCTTATGTTGAAAAATGTAAGGTGTTGTGTTATAAATAAATGCAGGGTATACCATCTTGTACCAGCTTCGATGTTGTATTAATTTTGTTGCCAGAATATTACCTAGTTTTTAGCCTTCCTTTTGTGACGTCATTTCAATGTGTTTTGATATAGCATTCACATCTGATCTGTAGAAATTTGGAGTTTGGTGACACCACAAATAGTAACATGCAACTGTTCCTCTGTGCAGGCTTTTGACTTGGTGGAATACAAGTACGTGGCCTGTAAGCTTCATGGTTTGAATGCTCAGTGGAGTGAGGAGAAAAAGCAAAGCTACATACGGCATGCGATTCGTGAATATAATATCCATAAGACTCTGGTGCATACAAACATTGTCAGGCTATGGGACATATTCGAGATTGATCACAACACATTCTGCACTGTCCTAGAATATTGCAGCGGTATAATGATTTCTTAAATTTCTTTGACATTTTGACTGTCTAAATTTGGTTCTGTCATTTTTGTTTTGCTTGGAGTCTTATGTCACCCTGATGATGCCCATTGCCTCATGTTTCCTTTAGTTTTGTACTCCCTCCGTTCCTAAATATAAGATGTTTTAGTTTTTCTCTATTGTCTCAGATTCGTATGCGTCTAGACACGTTTTAGTGTGTATATTCGCTCATTTTAATCTGTATGTACTTCATATTGCAATATCTAAAACATCTTAATTAGAAACGGAGGGAGTAATACAGAAAATGCTAGTTAGGTTTTGTGCCAGGCATGCATGGTGTAACCCAGATACATATATCTATGATGAACTCTTACGTCATTAAACTTATTCCAGTTTTTACTATTTAGTCATAGTTGCCTCTAGGTGTCCTGGAGTAGACAGCGATATAAGGAACTAAAAGGGACATCTAAACCATGCTTCCAGTGATTTGGTCATGGTTTCTTACAGTTACAGTCCACATTGCCATTTATAATCTTGTAACATATGGATCACCCATACCACATTATGAGCTTAAGAGGTATGGAAAACTGTCATATTTGATCACTGCGCAAAAAGAATACATAATGCTTTGATGATGCCATGGAATTTGAGCTAGATTATTAGCAATTCTAGTGATATCTAATGGAGGCTGAAGTGGTCATTTGTAGTTGCTGAGCATGGCATTGACCCAATGACCTTGGCTTCAGTGCATAGATATCGAAACATGATAGATCATGTCTCATATAGTAGATTGAAGTTTCTATCTCTTCTCGGTAGGCGCACAGTCCATTCTAGTTTTACAGTAGTTATTCATAATGATTTTACTACTGAAATCTAGAACTCTCATATTAGGAGGTTGTGGCATCTAATAATGTTATCTCCTTGCTCATCTTTTACCTAGGCAAGGATCTCGATGCAGTCCTTAAAGCAACGCCAATTCTTCCAGAAAAGGAAGCAAGAATCATAATTGTTCAAGTATTTCAGGGCCTTGTTTATCTTAACAAAAAGGCTCAAAAGATCATCCACTATGACCTCAAACCAGGCAACGTCCTCTTCGACGAAGTTGGTGTTACGAAAGTCACAGACTTTGGCCTTAGCAAGATAGTGGAGGATGACGTTGGGTCTCAGGGAATGGAACTCACTTCTCAGGGAGCTGGAACCTATTGGTGAGCGACTGAGTGCATTCACTTTCCCAGTTGATTTTTACGAGGCCAGATCATGTTTCTGTGGAATGTTTTAGTTGCCGCCATTGATTTGCTGTACCTGTGTACAATTGTATAACCTTCAAAATAAATGCTCCCTCAGATCCATATTACTTGTCGCTCAAACGGATGTATCTAGTGCGTCTATCCGTTTGAGCGACAAGTAATATGGATCGGAGGGAGTACACTATGTAAGCAGGTTGGATTATACATTTAATTCTTGTTCATGTTATTGTGTCTGCTGCACCAATGTTATTTCTTAATGACAGATATTTCTGTTTTAAAAATTCTTTCTTCCTTTTCTGCTTTAATTTTTTTCTTCCTTCTCCAGGTATCTGCCACCAGAATGCTTTGATCTCAGCAGAACACCATTTATTTCATCTAAGGTACTGATATTTGCCAGCATGTTTTACCTTCTAATGTACTCCCGCCATCCCAAAATAAAGTTAGTGCAAAGTTGAGTCACCAGGGATATATTTGCTTTAAATATGCCCTCAGCTGCCAGGGATGCATGTTCACCTGCTACATATTTTAGAACGTCCTTCCTGATACAAGTGTTTGCATCTTGCGTTTTGCACAAGAATGGGAGAAAACTTTGGATTTGGAGTGAGCAAGAGTCCACTAGAGAGAGAGGGCGCTGCTGGCGTGGCCGATTTGCTTGCAGACAGAGGAGACGCAGACGGGGCAGTTGCTGGAGCTTGCCGAAGCTCACTGATTTGGGGGTTGCTGAATCTCCACACGGCAGCTGGACCGGCGGTAGGGGTGGGGTTGGTTGTTGGGAAAAAGAAGGCAGATAGGGGTGACATGGTAGGAACATATAAGGGGAGAGATCTAGCTAGGTGGCACCGTACAAGGGAGCTGGGTGGGAGAGGCTGTGAGTGATGATTTAGAGCTGCTAGGGTTTCTGTTGGGTCATATAGGCCAGGCTGTTGGACCTAATGGGCTGGCTCAGGGATTCCTGTTGGTCCTAATTGGCACATAAGGTTGGAATTTGATGCCGGGGCATAATTTTCTGCCATATAAATATTGTCTATTCTTATTTTCCCTCAAAGCCTATTTGTCGCCATGACGGGTGCTATGTCGACATAGGGCCCTGGGATCGAACTCGACTCAGCGACATGGAATCTTTGGCTGTTGGGAGGCTGGGTAATTGGGTCACCAGACGTGATGAGGATACTGGTCTGCTGGCGGTCAGTGGATTGATATGCCGATTGTCAGTGATAGAGTTAGCTGGGGGTTGCTGCGGAGGGCGGGGTTGCGGAGTATGGCTCCGGCAAACAGTGGTGGAGGTGCCCATCCATGGGTGGTCCGTGGGAGGATGCAACAGTAGGTCTGAACTGGGAAGTGAAAGGTGACACTGAGAGGGGGAAGTGGTCGGGCAGATATGCATTTTTGGACAAAATTGGGGACATGATCCCTAGTTAACCCTCTTCAAGTTTTTAGCTTCCCAAACTTCTGATTTAAATACCCAGTTATGGTAACTGTAGCTTCATTCTGATTGGTGTGTAAACTTGTTGTTGCATTTATGCAGGTGGATGTTTGGTCAGCCGGTGTGATGTTTTATCAGATGCTATATGGGAGGCGTCCTTTTGGCCATGACCAGACCCAAGAGAGAATACTTCGAGAAGATACAATTATCAACGCACGCAAGGTGGAATTCCCTTCGAAGCCAACTGTATCAAACGAAGCGAAGGTATGCTTCCTGTTTGTTCATATGGCATATTTCACCTTCTGAGCCATCACTTGTAGTTCTAGTTATTCCCTTGCTAGATTATGTACATGTGACAGGAGACCACGAGTTTGGTTTCAAGTTTGTTCTGTAGATTGCCATGAGTTGTGCAAGGGAATGTTGCTAGTTTGGAAATATTTTGATCTTGGAATACAAATAACCACACATCAAACTTCTGTTGTATTAATGCGAAGCATTATTGCTCCCATCTCTTGTGAGTCAATTTGTGACCTTTTACTTCCAACTTATGCAGGAACTGATACGCCGTTGCTTGACATACAATCAATCGGAGAGGCCAGACGTTCTGTCAATAGCTCAAGATCCTTATCTCTCTTATGCAAAGAGGTAGACACTGCACGTCTGGGCATGACTACACTACAAGACGAAGGATTTTTTGGAGGTTGGGCAGCCACTCCCAAATGGTGTAACTGTACATATTGTACATTTCGGGTTGGTCTCGTAAACTGCGATGACCCAATGTCTGCTCTTTTCAGTTTAGAGGAAGTAGGGCATCGGTTTTGAGGGGCATGCACTTCTCTTGATGCTCTTGTGCCGCCCCTCCTTGCGTAATGGGATGTTTGTTTTTGCTAGCGACCCTGCTGATGGTTCCTTTAAAGGCTGTATTTATTCGTACGGTCCACTAGGGACTGGGCTCTGCCAAACACACATTCATCAGAGATGGGAACCGTCGATGTTCACAAAAACCTTTGTGATGCACTATGTCCGCCCGGATATGTTCGTTCTATCTCGGTTGTCTAAATTGGGTGTGGTCAGTTGAAAGCTTTGATCAACAACTGCTTCCTCAGTTAGGGTTTATTGGACCTCCTTATTCCGGTCAAAGTCCAACCATTAACTGAAGGGTTTTTATCATTTATATGTCACTGGTTATGTCCCACTAAGTTTTGCCACTAGGAATTCGAACTGCTCAAAAATGCCAGCGCTTCAGCTTGAATCTCGTTTGCCATGTTACTGACCAAAATACCTATGGACCAACACAGCTGCTCTCCCTTTATCTCACTATAATAAAGCATGGGTTTCACTTGATCCCAACAGGGTTTTTATTTTCCTCTAAAATCATTCGCTCGCTTACTCTTGACAAGTGGGACTCACACTTATTATTGTGAGATAGAGAAAGTTGACATGTGGGTTCAGGGGTATTTTATAATACATGGTCAATGGGTTTGACCTGACAATAACGATGTCTAATGGCATTTTTGAGCAAACATCTAATGAAAAGATGACATTTTTGAGCTATTTAATGGCATTTATGAGCAAGCATCTCACTTAACGATAACATTTTTGAGCAGTTGTAACTTTTAATGGCAAAGCCGAGTAGTGGGACACAACTAGTGGCATAAATGATAAAAACCCTTAATTTAACTAATGAAATATAAATTATGTGTCACAAGTGGAAATCCTTTTTTGAATACAAATACAAATTCAATAGTATAATTTTCATAGCATATACCTTATATTTCATTAGTCATATAGATAATCAAAGTTTGACCAAAAAATATGAGGGACTTGATAAACATGGATGGAGGAAGTAACTAAATAAGAGTGGTTCATTTGATACTCCATCCGTCCCAAAATAAGTGTCTCAACCAAGTTGAGACACTTATTTTGGGACGGAGGGAGTATACAGTTAGTGTTATTACGTATGTATTTCACCTTTATATGGTTTCGATTTTGCAGCTATTAACAAAATATTTTAGAAGAGACTTATGTGGTTACATTGTTTTATAATGGCCTTGATGCGTAATGTCAACCTAATAATCTCTAATAATCCTAGGGCATGATTATCGGAAAAAAAATCCTAGGGCATGAGGAATACTGCGGCTGGAATGCATGTAGAAGGTATTTTATATATGCGCGAAACTGAGTTTCCTTTAGTTCAAATTAAATGTTTCAACTCTTAAACTTTGAATGTATTTTATGATATATCTTCACATTTAGTTTAGTTTTGTGATGAGCTTTAAAACTGCATCCTATATAGACAACTTCGAGTGATTTCTGTTTTCTGAAATGTTACTAGAATATCACTTAATATACCATATGTAGGTTGGTTTAAGAAATCAATGGATGCGTTTTGTTTTAGCTGTATTCATAGTGGAGTCTTCAGTCTGTGTGTACATGTGTAAGAACTAATTGCATGAAAACACTAGCATGGACACGGCTAAACCTTGTCTTATAACTGAAGTTACCACCATGATGGAGATCTCATTACCATACTGTTAGAGCATCTCTAGCGGCTCATATACATGATCCTCTAAAAAAACGTGCTCCCATATAGTATAAATCAGCCTTGACATATCACATGGCCCATTTGGTAAGCAACCTCAAAACAAATAGATAAATCAACGTTGACATCGTTGAAATCTAGACGATGCATCCACATCGTCCAAACGCCAATTCCCTTTCCTCCCGTCACCATTCGGAGCAGGTGGAGCACTGAGATGACGCCACATCACTCCGTGCGACTCTGGACAGAAGGGGAGGGGAGAAGCATGGGGCTGGCGCGGAGACGAGGAGGGGGAGTAGGGGGCATTGATCCGCGCTGTCGGGGAGGGAAAGAGGAAGAGGCATATGAGCTGGCAAGGTGGGAGCAAGGACATCAACGGTGCGGGGCGAGCAGGACCTAGGGCGGAGGATCGTCGCCACCGGCTATAGCCAAAGATACATGATGACTGCGTTCAGTATGCTTATATATGGACCATATCACCATTAAAAGAAGAAGGGGTTCCAAAAGAAAAATCTCAGAGATTCATTGATAATCTTGCCAATCCATTGTAGAAGCCTCATTTTCTCTAAATAAAGATACCACTATGTGTATAAAGTTCTCGTTGATGGGTCGTGTGGGGGCAGTAAGGAGCATTGTGGGACATGAGGGAAATCGAGTGTAACGTTGAGTTTGACCAATCAGCACTGGAGGCAAAGAGGGCGGTACCCAGCCGTTGTTAGAGGATCTTCAAATGAACCATCAAAACCTTCCTATATGTCCGAGCAAACAGGTCGGATAGTGTAAGGACAAAACAACCTCTTCAACAGAGGCCACCCAAATCCCCTCCATTTATCTGGATTGCTAGTTGTTACGAAGTACTCCCTCTGTAAAAAAGAATACAAGAACATTTAGATCACTACTTTAGTGATTTAAATGTTTTTATGTTTCTTTACGAAGGAAGTAGATTGAACTCAACCTCATGTAAGTTGATCCATTTGATTTTCATAAAAAAAAGGTTGATCCATTTGATAGCTACACATGTCGGCCTGGCGTCTTGTTCAATTTATTGTATAAAATGTTTGTGCCGAACAAGGATGATATTGAAATGGTAGTTACAAAATATTATTGAAACAATAGAGAGAATATAAAGGTGAATGAGATATTGACCCGGAATCTTTCCAGACCACTTTCTATATAAAAATTTGGACAACCAAATATGAACAAGCTGCTCTTAGCATTAGTACCATGACGCTCTCATTTGCACTTGACGATCTGATAACAGTTACAACTGCAGTAGTACTGTGCTTACTAACACTCAATAGCAGCTTTTGGATACGAGCTCTATTTTTTTAAAGAAGGATACCTGCATCGATCGATGCACACAACCATCATTATTGCATTATTTAACAAGATCTTACAAAATAAATACACAAATCAACCAAAGCCATCTTTCTAACGAAAATTGTCATCCTACCCACAAGGTTGATTATATGTCTTGACCTTGCGTCAACGCACACCATGAAATTCAGTGGCCTCACCAAGCCGCCTGCCGGCTAGCCGGGAGCACCAACTAGTCTAGCAGATTCTCAGCGTACACCGCAAGTGCACGTTATAGAATCCGTCGCTGCCATCTTCCGTCATCCCATCTTCAGGAGTAATCACTGCATTGACTTTGTTAGACCCTTTTTGCCGTCGACGCCACCACGACGTCAGACAACATCACTGACCACCCTCATGCACCTTGCCGCCAAGACTCGCCGCTGTCGATACTGTAGATGGCACACCGCTCCACCTTGGTCACCACACGAGAAGCATGCAGAGACCTGCGCCTAGCCATCGAAGCCAAACACTTGTCCCTCCAGCCGATGTACAACCCCAAAGATGATGCCCCCATAGGGGTGAGGGCAGAGGAACCTCACCTTCGTCCGATCTGGAATTCGAATCTGGGGTTTCCCCCAGGGCACACAGGAACGCAAAATCGCCCCACAACACCTCCAACAAGATAACGAGGCCCACGGGTGTCGCCGTCGACAGTTACGGCTGAGCCTGAATCAAGCTTTCACTGGCAACCTCGCGCCCATCACCGGTTGGTCCACCAGATTCTCCACCACTTTCATCCAGCACGCCCCATGGGGACGTCCCTACCGCCAGAAACCGCCCACGACCGGAGTCGCAGCGGTGTCACCACCCGAAACCACCGCTCCGGCTGGGTGAGCCATCGATGGCGGAAGAATCCGCATCGTTGCGCCACCGACGCCAGACGACACACACGTCGAAGCAGGACACCTGTGCGGATCCACCGCGACTGCGTCCCGGAGCCACGGCAGAGGCAGGGACGGATTACGGGGGCGAGGATTAGGTTTTTCTTTTTTTTCTAGGGTAATAAATGGGGAGGGAGGGGGGGGGGGGGGGGGCGACGATTGTGTCGTCCCTTGACATCGATCACATATTCGCTACTCTTTTTTACCTGCGTACGTGTCTGCAGCCTGGTTCGCCCCCTATCCCCATCAGCCTTTGTTTAGCCCATGTACAAGTACAACTAGCATTCGTAAGAGATAGAGAGAATCAATTCATATAATCGTTGCCCGGACATAAAAATAAACATTTGTCGTTTTCATTTGCGGGTCAGCTTTCAAGATGCACTACATGAAAAATTGCCTTTTGCATTTACTTTATGGCAACTTTAGTGAAAATTGAATTGTTCAGAGTCGCCACTTGTTTTCTTTCTTTGATGAAATTTACTTTTGTTAACCTAGGCTATTGTCTACTCGTTTTTTTTCTCGGCCAACCACTACACTATAAGAAAAATCTCGCCTCCCTATGTTTGAATCCTGGCTCCGCCCCTGGGCGGAGGAAGACCCCCCAGCCGCCATCATCCGCTGCCTGGCTTTGCCCCGTGTCGCTACGGCGGCGACTAGGAGAGGGGCCGCGGCGGCCGAAGCCCTACGGGTCAAGAGGGAGGGAGGAGATGGAGCTTGTTTTTTGAAAAATTTGAAAAACTTTTAAGTGTCAAGAAATTCTGAAAAAAAGCATACACGTTCATATTGATGTGTTTTACATATGTGTAAAGTCTGATGATGGAATATATTATCGTGAGAGTTGCACAAAAAAGACAAGTTCATGCATTTTCATAGCAAACAGTGCATGTACTGTTCATCATTTGAAAATCATGATTTTCCTTTTTTTAGCTCCGACCATAATGTATATCATCTTCTAATTTTGCACACATGTACTATACATCTGTATGAATTTGTGTGATCTTTCTAGATTTTTTTGGAAATTTTTTTTAGAAAAGGAGGATGACCCCGGCCTCTGCATCTGGGAGATGCATACGGCCACTTTATTGATTATTCTCGAGGACCTTATAAAGTATTACAACAATATGTCTGAATCCGCCATCTTGGTAACATATGTCACTACTCCTATCCATATGATGAAGGGGTGCTACCTGGGCCAAATACCCGGACCACTCACCTAAGCCTATCATCAAAAGCTAGAAGCCCCAGCCGAGCCACATACCGGGTCTGGGGCATAAACTGGTCTGACGCACTCACATGTGTCGTCGATGCTATCTTCCACATGTCCGTCTTCAGAGCAGATATTGAGGCTTCTACCTTGTCAGACCACTCTGCCATCGACGCCACCATGACGCCAGACAACTGCCTCCTCCTACGCGAGTCCATCACCGTGCATCGGGCGCCGAGTCTCCACTGCACCACGCCGCCGAGATCCGCCGTCATCAATGTGTAGGATGAAGCACCGCTCCACCAAAAGAGCCGCCCACTGGTCTCTCGATCCCGTGTACACCTTCAAGAATGACGCTCCCAAGAAGGAAACGACACCAACGCGCCGCCGTCATCCGATCTACTGATCTAGGGTTTCTCCCGGAGGTAGCAGATAGAGGTCTGGAGCTTCTCCATGGCGATGCCTTCAAGAAGGTAATGACACAAAAGAGTGCCGCCAACACCGGTGTTGGCATCAAGCCGAGCACGAGGTTTTCACCCGGATCCGCTCGAAGAACCTCCATCAAGCATCGTGTGCACGGGTCGCTGCCGATCTGAGTCGCCACATATCGAGCAGGCCGCACCGGCCAGATCAGATCTGTCCGAAGGGCTCACCACGCATGGTGCCGACCCAACCCCCAGGCCCTCCATGCCGCCACCGTCGATCCGAGGTCAGATGGTCTGTCGCCACAGACCCGGCCGCCGCCGCCGAACGCCGCCAAGGCCGCTGCCCGAAGCAGGGTCGGCCGCCGCACCCGCCACCATCGCCGCCCAAGGTCGAGGCAGCCGCCGCGCCGCCGCCGGAAGGCGGGCCCGCCGTGCCACCAAGGCCAGATCGACCGTGCCACCCACGCCACGGGGCTCCGCACCGCTCCTATGGCGCAGGAAAAAGGGAAGGCCCCCGCCACCGCCGTCAGCCCCCGGGCTATAGGCCGGCGGCATCCTTCGGCGGGAAATAAAGGGCTCCATGGAACTCGTCCTCCATTTAGCATTTTTCACTTGTAACAATATAGGATCGTAAGTTTTATCATTGTGGTAATTTTTTTTGCGGGAATGGTAGTACTAACTAATTGTCATGATTTTTAGTATCATCTTACTACTAGCAATGAGGATACATTTACCATAGCTTCTGTATATTTTAGTATATCATAATAGTGAGGATACATTTGCCACAGCTTGCGTATGTTTTAGTACCATCATATAATAGTGAGGATACATTTACCACACCGCTCCGTCTGGTGAAAAGTACCACCATGGTGTGCTGATGAATAATATTACCACCATGGTAACTTGTTCTATAAAGAATGGTAACTCGCGCAGTGCCACGGTAGAGCCATGGCGCGCAGGAAGCAAGGTCCACGGTTCATGCCTCCATGTCCATGTGCAAGCTTCTTTACCGCCATCACATGCTGCTGTCCAGCGCTACCCCGTCCTCGTGCGAGGTCCCCTCGGTGGTGAGGCCGTAGCCGAGCGGGAAGAGCGGGTCGTAGTGCGCGTCGCCCACGTTCATCGGCAGCTGGTCCACCGACTTGAACCACGTCCGCGCCAGCCTCCCGGTGAACCCGTAGTCGCCGAACAGCGCGTCGGTGACGCCCTGCCCCTCCGAGCCGGGGAGCCACGCCGCCACCAGCGCGTCCGCGGCGGCCAGGAGCGGCTGCGCCACCACGGGCCGCCCGCTGATGAGCACCGTCGCGCACCGCACCGCGCCGCACACCGCCTGCACGGTGCTCAGCCCGGGCTCCGGGATGGTCAGGTTCAGGTTGTCGCCGGCTGTCTCCGTGTACGGGTGCTCGCCCACCGCCACGATCGCGTAGGAGAAGTTGCCCTTCTTGACGAACTCCGCGTCCGGGTTCTCCGCGAACACCACGGTGGTCGACGGGTCCACGGCCGCCCTCACGGCGTCGAGGATGGTCGTGCCCACGGTGATGCGCCCGCTGTCGCCCTGCCACTCGATCGTCCAGCCGCCGCACTGGTAGCCCAGGTTGTCGGCGTGGCTGCCGGCGACGAGGATCTTGGGCGCCTTCTTGGACAACGGCAGCATTGGCCCGTCGCTCGTGTCGCCATTCTTCAGGAGCACCAGCGACTTCCTCACCGCCTCCCTCGCCAAATCTCTGTGCTCCTGCATACCATAAATTCAGAATTTCTGAATCCGGTAGCAAATCATAAATGAAACCAGATTTCAGAGCTCGGCATCAGAGTTTGTTCTTCCGTACCTGCTTGCCTAGCTGCTCGGTCAGGGCGGGATCGGCGTAAGGGTTCTCGAACAGGCCCATGGCGAACTTGACGCGGAGGATCCGGGTGACGGCGTCGTCGATCCTGCTCATCGGGACTACTCCGCTGTTGACGTAGCCAGTCAGGATGCTGATGAACTGCGTGTAGTTCTTAGGCACCATGATCTGCAACATCACGAAAAGAATCGATCTCAGCAAGCAGCACTGCATTCACAGAGAAGAAAGTCTTCCTTCCTCCACAGAGAAGAAAGTCTTGCTTACCATGTCAAGGCCGGCAAGAACAGAAGCCTTGACCGAGTAGGGGTAGTCCGCCCCATAAGGGGTGGTGAGCTTGTCAATGCCCATCCAATCTGAGATCACGAAGCCCTGCAGTTAAGATGGATCAAACACAATGAACATCTGAAGACTAAAAACAAGAATCCAACTGAAGAAGAACACCTGAATCTGAGCGTGCGATTGTTTTCCACTCTTTTTTACCTGGAATTTGAGCGTGTCCTTGAGGTATCCGGTGACCAGATCCTGGTTGGCGTGCATCTTGACCCCGTTCCAGCTGGAGTAGGAGATCATGACGGTGGAGACACCCTTGGCGAGAGCGTCGAAGTAGGCCGGCATGTGGATGTTCATCAGGCCCTCGCGGTTGATGACCGTGTTGTCCTCGTTGATGCCCTTCACCGTGCCGCCGTCGCCGACGAAGTGCTTCGCGCAGGCCACCACCTTGTTCCTGCAGTTCCCAAAAGTATCTGTATTGAATTCTTTCTACATAGTTTGATAGTGGCAGTTCTAATGTGTTCGTGGACTGGATCTTACTTTCCGGCGACGAAAGGCATGCCGCTGGTGAAGTTCTTGGGGACGTCGCCCTGCAGGCCCGGGATGAGCTCCGTCATGGACTGCACGATCCGGCGGTCCTCGCTGTAGCTCTCGTAGCACCGCCCCCACCTCGGATCTCTGCACACCTGTTCACGACAAGGGAAGCAGCACAGCAGATGAGTGAGTGAGTGAGTGATGGTGTCGGCAAACGCGATTCAAAAATTCTGAAAGTGTTGCTCAGAGATCTAGTTTACCGCGATGCACGGCGCGAAGGCGTACTGGATGCCGGTGGCTCTGACTTCGAGCGCCGTGGCCTCGCCGATCCTCTTCACCAGGTCGGGGTCCCGGGTGGCGCCGAGGCCGACGTTGTGGGGGAAGATGGTGGCGCCGTAGACGTTGTTGTTGCCGTGCACGGCGTCGATGCCGTAGATCATGGGGATGCCGAGCCGCGTCGACATGCAGGCCCTCTGGAAGCCGTCCACCATGTCCGCCCACTCCTTGGCCGTGGCCCCCTTCCTCGGCACGCTCCCGCCGCCGCTCAGTAGGCTGCCGATGAAGTTGTCCCTCAGCACCTCCGGCGTGGCGACCAGCCGCTCGATCTGCGTCATCTGCCCGATCTTCTCCGCGAGCGTCATCCGCCCCAGGAGGTCGGCGACGCGCGCCTCCACGGGCTGCGCGGCGTCCTTGTACAGAGCGTGGTCGGCCTCAGCGCCGAGCACGGCCCAGAAGAGCAGGAGCGCGGCGAGCGCAACGCCGGGGTGGCCGCCGTCTGCCATGGCGTGTGATGGAGGCAGGACGCGGTCGGCGGCGAGAGGAGCCGAGGACGGTGCAACAATTTATAGAGAGGAGCGGGGCATGTGACGGCGAGAGGAGCCATGGCCGTCGTGCGTCGCGTGCCGTTCTCCGCGTTCGAGAAATGCGTGATTTTTTTGGATCAAGTTGCATGAATTATTGCAAACGGCATGTCTGTGGGGTCAGATTAGATTTTTAAACATATCTATGCACGTGCGGGACCCGGCAGCCGCTACTTTGGGTAACCCATGCCGCACAAGCAAGCAACACCCAAACAAAAATAATGGAGTGCTCATGCTATGTGCCAAGGTCGTGCTACCGACCCCCGAGGGGAAATTTTCTTTTCTCTTCTTCTATCCAATTCTCGGATGTGAATAAAGAGCACCTCCAAGTGCGCGTTCGGTTGGAAATCAATCTGTGGTTGGATGGTTAAAAGGAAAGTGGTATCCCCACTGCACCATGGTTCAAATTCTGATGCTCGCATTATTTCCATATATTTATTTCAGGATTTTTGGTGATGCGCTTTCAGTGGGAGAAGGCATTCCCATCGATGACGAGACGCCTATGGTGACTTTGTAAATCATCAAGATGATATGCCGGCTCAGTCACTCGAAGGTGCTCATAGGGGTAGGATGTGTGTGTGCGCATTCATAGGGGTGAGTGTATGCGCGTATGTATGAGCGCTTGCGTCTGTACTGTGTTAAAAAAAGGTATGTTCGATTCACAATTCTGTGTTAGGCCATTTTGCGTACTTGTTTTGGTTGGACCTGTTTGAACTAATGCATGCTAGAAAACAACATATGCATGTTGTTTGGTTGTCTGCGTCACTGTTGTTAGACAAACAACACATTGTTTGGTTGTAAATAGCTAAAAATGTGATCACCATTTCTCACAAATGGTGACTGTCGGTGTCAAAACCGGCGGATCTCGGGTAGGGGGTCCCGAACTGTGTGTCTAAGGCTAATGGTAACAGGAGGCGGGGGACACAATGTTTACCCAAGTTTGGTCCGTCTCGATGGAGGTAATACCCTACTTCCTGCTTGATTGATCTTGATGATATGAGTATTACAAGAATTGATCTACCACGAGATCGTAGAGGCTAAACCCTAGAAGCTAACCTATGATTATGATTGTTGCTGTCCTACGGACTAAACCCTCCGGTTTATATAGACATCGGAGGGGGCTAGGGTTACACAAAGTCGGTTACAGAGAAAGGAATCTTCACATCCGAATCGCCAAGCTTGCCTTCCACGCAAACGAGAGTCCCATCCGGACACGGGACGAAGTCTTCTATCTTGTATCTTCATAGCCCAACAGTCCGGCATACGCATATAGTCCGGCTGTCCGAGGACCCCTTAATCCAGGACTCCCTCAGTAGCCCCGAACCAGGCTTCAATAACGATGAGTCTGGCACGCAGATTGTCTTCGACATTGCAAGGCGGGTTCCTTCTCCAAACTCTTCAAAGTACCTGTTGTAAATAGCAGTGCCCGGTTCCCCATTTAATGTTATGCTCATCGGCTTCTGCACCTTAACAGTCTGAGCTTCCACGTGTCGAGCGAATGCAAGAAGTCGGGGCATTTTTACATTTGCCACCCTCACCATGTAAATAAATTGTCTATTAAAGAGACGGGGATCTTCAGATCCAATCCACACCATCTGCCCCAAGCGAGGAATCATCAGAGCGTGCCCGAAAAAACCACTCCAATATGGCCGGCGCTCGCAGCTCTTCCTCCCGCTCTCGCAACACCAAGCCGGGCGATTGGGAGAAGTGTACCGTATCCCATGGCAGATTAGTGAAGTTGCAGACCCAAGGGTTTCTACCTCCTGCATATCTAGTCCTCGTTCGAGCCAGATCGGCTTCCTTCGATGGTGGGGAGCAAGCGGAGAACTTTCCCAACCCATCCAGGGGAAGCGAGTATGCCTTGTTTCCTTTTACTGAGGGGCGTCGGATTTCCAATCCATCCGTTCCTCCATGGGCTTCTGGAGTTCTACGGCCTCCAAATGCACAACTTCACACATGCCTCCATCCTGCACATCGCAGGTTACGTCGCTCTTTGCGAGCTATTTCTGGGCTGCGAAGCCCATTTTGAGCTATGGAAGAAGCTGTTCTGCCTCGTCCCCCGCAATCAAGGGGGATCAATATTCCAAGTAGGCGGAGCCGAGATATGGCGCATCGCCGGGACCGGATACCTATCCGTCACACCGAAGAAGGCACCCGAAGAGTGGCCCTCCAAGTGGTTTTATATTGAGGACGTCTCCCTCCCCGACCCAATCAGAATGGGTCTTCCTGAGTTTACAAACGTTCCGCTGAGAAAACGCCTTAATTGGCGTCCCCCGAGCCCCAAAGAGGAAGATAGCAGGGAGGTCCTTCAATTGACGAGCAAGATAAGAATACTTGCTCAGTCTGGATTATCAATGGTCGAGGTTATGGCGATATCCATAGTGCGGGGGGTTCAGCCACTCCAATACCGAGGGCATCCATGTGGCACTTCAATGGAGAAGACGACGCCACCCGCTGCGGTCGAAAGGGTCCGGACTCCACCACCGCTTTGGTGGAAATACTGTCCAATTTATACAAGGGGGAAAGAGAGGAGTTCGTCCGCATTAAGCCACGGGATGGATTTTCCATGTACAACCCTCCCAGCTGGGTGAGTTGCCATCCATTACTCTACTCTATTCATTCCCTGAGCCTTTGTTTTCATAAATATTTACTCCGTCTACTTATAACAGGAATGGCGGAAAATAACCAGGGAGTTCCATAGCCCGGCAACACAGCCAGAGGGCCGTAACCGGGCCCTTGACCCCGGATTCGAAGAGGGATCCAGATATATTCGTGGAGCTCGTGGAAGGGGTGTTTCACCAGGCGAGCTGTGATGGCACAGAGGTGGCCATCATTGCTGACTATCCCGGTCTCCTCCCTGTATCGCATGTAAGTAAACAAGAGACTTATCTTCCAGGAAAGATTCACTCCTTCCGTCTTACCCACCACACAATTCTTATGCTCTAAAGGTAAGACGATCAGCGCGCCAAGCCGAACCCGAGGCGACTCGTCAACAAAGGGCGCCCGTTCCGGGTAGGCCTTCAAAAAGAAAGGCGAACAGAAACATGGCGGAGCCGTCGTCAAGGAGGTATGGCTTTAAACGAGCCCCGCAGTTGTCATCTTAAAGTATGACACCATCCGTTGTGTTTTAGCAGAAAGAACATCCGCCGGACTATGTCCGGGGATCCTACCAACCATACCTCTACTAGCTGGATTCCAGACCCGGTCTTGAGGACGGAGGCCAACACGGAAGCGACATCGGACTATCCTCATACAGAGGATTCAGATAGAATGTCCGTTACAAATTCTGAAGTGGAGAGCGCCATGAATCATCAGCGCCGGCGGGCCGCACTCCATGACCCTGGTTTTTCAGAAGAGGCTTTTAATGCCTTCAACTCGGGTGATGCATACATCCGAGCCGCTCAGGATGGTCTTGCTAGAGCCACAGACCAGTATTTGAAAGATATACGGGTAAGTATAAAAATCTGATAATTATGTATATCAGTAGCTCCTGAGACTTGAAGCAGTTGGTACAACTGATTTAAGGATCATTGTACTAAGAGCTTCTCTCGGAGAAAAACAACCTGTTGTATCAAGAGGTGGAAGAGTGTCAAACCCAGCTAACGGCCGCTATGGCCAAGCTGTCAAGATCCGAAGAGGCATCGACTGGTATGTATTCCCGAATTGAGAAAAAAAACAATATTGTGTTTATAAACCAGTAACGCTAACAATATATGATGACCAAAATCCTCAGATAATTCGGAACAGAATCCGGGAATCCCACAAGAGGGTGAACAAGAAGCACAAAGACAAGCAGCTGCTGGCGAGTGTGTACTTACACGAGTCATACAGAAGAAAAACAAGCTCCAAGATGCTAATACCCAGCTGGGTGAAGAATTGAAAGATGTTCGGGCCCAGCTGGCTGACACTGTGAAGGAAAATAGGAGGCTTCAGCGCGGCATTTTTAGTATGTTCTCAAACAAACATTTATATAGTTCGGCAAAGATAGGAACTAACAGAGTTATGTCCATATGTATGCTGACTGGCCGTCTCGAAGAGGAGATGCCCGGATCCTTAGGCAATCTGCTACAAGAGCTTTCGCAACTGCACGAACAAGTTCGGCAGGTCATGCGGAGTGTCGCCAAGGCCTTATGGCCATCCGCGTCCCTGCCAGGAAGTATGGGGGAGCTTGCATAACTTTTCAAGGGAGCGCGGCGGCATTTCCGATTATGGAAGATATCTGCCTATCGAGAAGGAGCGAGAGAGGCTTGGGCCATGGTGAAAACACAGTATACCAAGCTCGATCCGAATCATATGGCCCGGGTCGGACCTGTAGGGTCATATGGGAAAGAAGTTCCCGTTAGTCTGGTATATGAACAGGTAGGATTAGTGATACGTCTCCAACGTATCTATAATTTTTGATTGCTCCATGCTACTTTATCTATTGTTTTAGGCAATATTAGGCTTTGTTATCCACTTCTAGGGACTAACCTATTAACCGGAGGCCCAGCCCAGATTTGTTGTTTTATTCCTATTTCAGTGTTTCGAGGAAAAGGAATATCAGACGGAGTCAAAACGGAACGAAATCAACTAGAGAAATTAATTTTGGAAGGAAACCCACCTGATAGACTTGGAGTGCATGTCAAGGGAGTCCCGGGCTGCCCACAAGGGTGCCCCCCCCAGGGCGCGCCCCCTGCCTCGTGAGCACCCCGGAGGTCCACCGACGTTCCCCTTGCACCCATATATACCTACGTACCCTAAAACTTCCAGAACAGAAGATAGACCGGGAGTTCCGCCGCCGCAAGACTTTGTAGCCACCAAAAACCTCTCGGGAGTCCTTCCCGGCACCCTGCCGGAGGGGGGATCCTTCACCGGTGGCCATCTTCATCATCCCGGTGCTATCCATGACGAGGAGGGAGTAGTTCACCCTCGGGGCTGAGGGTATGTACCAGTAGCTATGTGTTTGATCTCTCTCTCTCTCTCGTGTTCTCTCTCGTGTTCCCTCTATGGCACGATCTTGATGTATCCCGAGCTTTGCTATTGTAGTTGGATCTTATGATGTTTCTCCCCCTCTACTCCCTTGTGATGAATTGAGTTTCCCCTTTGAAGTTATTTTATTGGATTGCGTCTTTTATGAGAACACTTGATGTATGTCTTGGTGATCAACTTGCGGGTTTCGTGACATTGGGAACCTATGCATAGGGGTTGGCACACGTTCTTGACCCTCCGGTAGTAGCTTTGGGGCACTCTTTGAAGTACTTTTATGTTGGTTGGATGAATATGAGATTGTGTGACGCATATCGTATAATCATGCCCACGGATACTTGAGGTGACAATGGAGTATCTAGGTGACATTAGGGTTTTGGTTGATTTGTGTCTTAAGGTGTTATTCTAGTACGAACTCTTTTATAGATCGATCCGAAAGAATAACTTTGAGGTGGTTTCGTACTCTACCATAATATCTACGTTTGTTCTCCGCTATTAGTGGCTTTGGAGTGACTCTTTGTTGCATGTTGAGGGCTTGTTATATGATCTATCTATGTTATTATTGTTGAGAGAACTTGCACTAGTGAAAGTATGAACCCTAGGCCTTGTTTCCTATCATTGCAATACCGTTTACGCTCACTTTTATCATTAGTTACCTTGCTGTTTTTATTATTTCAGATTACAAAAACCTATATCTACTATCTATTTTGCACTTGTATCTTCATCTCTTCGCCGAACTAGTGCACCTATACAAATTACCATTGTATTGGGTGTGTTAGGGACACAAGAGACTCTTTGTTATTTGGTTGCAGGGTTGTTTGAGAGAGACCATCTTCATCCTATGCCTCCTACGGATTGATAAACCTTAGGTCATCCACTTGAGGGAAATTTGCTACTGTCCTACAAACCTGTGGACTTGCAGGCCCAACAACGTCTACAAGAAGAAGGTTGTGTAGTAGACATCAATTAGCCGCAAAATATTCCCAACAGGATTGTAGGCTAGACAACCTGTTGGATGGCATAGAAGAAGAAGCATTTGAGTCTAAATGACTATGTACTTCAATTGACATATTTGTCCCTAGTCGGATTGTAAAACATTTGTCATGGCGGACCTTTTCGCTTCAGCCTCTGGACCCGACAGTCCGGAGGGTTTCCGAATACCCGCTCGGTAATATAAACCGGGGTATGCGTGGAAACCAGGCGTAGGGGTCATAATTGCTTGAACAGACAAGTACCCAACTAGCTATGTTATATCACATGGTTAGCAAGAAACATCTTCCAGAGAGAATAGTTCCGTTAAGGGTTCCTTTCCCTGGGTGTGCATGCATTAATGTGCATGTCCGAATTGTGATCAAAATGCGCAGTATATGTAACATCTGGGGGTTTATATTGTGACAGGTAAAAAACATCTTTAGTCCACCGACCGAATATTCCCTTAAGAACGCTAGCTTTCGGCTTCACCTAGTCTGAGGTACACGTCCGGAGTACCAAGCAGTAGCAATCACAGAGGTGCTCCCTTTATGCCCTAGCCAAACTAATGGGAACGTAGGGCATAAGCACAGGAGCCAGGCAACCCAGCTTGGCCAAAACTTAAGTCATATCGATGCATATAATGGTGAAGAAAAGGTACATATGGAAAAAGGACACATATGCAGTGGGCTTGATGCCTGGATAATTATATTAAGCTTCTGTATAAGAAGCCCCCAGGTATAATGAGCGCGCACACTTAAAGATTGGTGCGTCACAAGTGTGTATTCTAGCCACACTAAAGCTTTAGAGCTTTTCAAAAGAAAAGGCGAGAAGAGTGCTGAAAAGTAAATAAATAGGAACGGAGGGAAGGAGACAAATAGGGAGTTCGGTGCTAGGCATAGAATCTTCGGAGTCTGGCTTCGTTCCATGGGTTCGGCTCGAGGCGATGATTAGATGCATCACGCAGTCGGTACGCTCCTCCGGTGAGAACTTTGTCAATAATGAAGGGACCCTCCCACTTGGGCTTAAGTTTGTCCTTTTTCTTCTCCGGTAGGCGTAGAACGAGTTCGCCAATATTATATGTCTTGGCCCGTACTTCTCTTCTTTGATACCTGCAAGCTTGTTGTTGATAGAATGCGGAACGGGCTTTTGCGATGTCGCGCTCCTCTTCCAGGGCATCTAAACTGTCCTGCCGATCAAGCTCGGCCTCTCTCTATTCGTACATGCGCACTCGAGGTGAGTCATGAATAATATCGCAGGGCAGCACAACCTCTGCACCGTACACCATGAAGAAGGGTGTGTATCCGGTAGTGCGATTTGGCATGGTCCGCAGCCCCCAGAGTACAGAGTCAAGCTCCTCAACCCAACGCGTGTCTAATTCTTTTGAGGATCGCACTAGTCTATGTCTAATGCCGCTCATAATAAGACCATTGGCTCATTCTACTTGACCATTTGTTTGAGGGTGATAGACGGAGGCGTAATCGAGATTAATGCCCATGTTGTTGCAAAAAGTTTTCACCTCATCGGCTGTGAAATTGGAGCCGTTGTCAGTGATGATGCTATGGGGGACACCATAACGGTGTACAACACCCAATATGAAGTCTATCACGGGTCCGGATTTGACCGTTTTAATTGGTTTGGCTTCTATCCATTTGGTGAATTTATCCACCATGACCAACATGTATTTTTTCTTATGGCTTCCTCCTTGAAGGGGTCCGACCATATCAAGCCCCCAGACCGCGAAAGGCCAAGTTATGGGGATTGTTTGTAGGGCGGTGGGTGGCACATGGCTTTGGTTGGTGAAAAGATGGCATCCAACGCAATGTTGGACAAGGTCTTGTGCGTCTGCTCGGGCCGTCGGCCAATAAAAACCTGTACAGAAGGCCTTGCTTACAAGGGCCCGAGCTGCGGCGTGGTGACCGCCGAGGACGGCATGAATTTCAGCCAAGAGCTGTCGCCCTTCTTCCTCGGAGATACATCTTTGAAGTACCCCGGTAGCGCTTTTCTTATAAAGCTCTCCCTCATGGACTTTGTAGGCTTTAGAGCGCCGCACAATGTAGCGTGCCTCATTTTGATCCTCGAGGAGTTCGTGCCTATTAAGGTAGGCCAAGAAGGGTTCGGTCCATGGTGCGATAAGAACCATGATGAGATGGGCCGAGGGTGTTATTTCGATGGCAGAGCCCCTGATTATGTCAGTGTGTTCGGATTCTGGTGTTGTGGTCGGATTCGGACTGATGTTGCCAGTCTCCCCTTGCCACACCACGGATGGCTTGAAAAGCTTTTCCAGAAAGATATTAGGTGGGACGGGGTCGCGCTTAGCGCCGATGCGGGCGATGACATCCGCCGCTTGATTGTTTTCTCGAACCACATGATGAAATTCGAGCCTCGAACCGAGCTGACATCTTAAGAACGACATTATGATATGCCGCCATTTTCGGATCTTTGGCATCAAAGTCTCCATTTATTTGATATATTGCGAGGTTTGAATCTCCACGCACTTCTAGGTGTTGAATGACCATGGAGACGGCCATCCGAAGACCATGCAACAGAGCCTCGTATTCGCTGCATTGTTGGAGTCTGTGTATAATATTTGGAGTATGTATTGGACTGTATCTCCAGTGGGGGATGTGAGGACGATGCCTGCTCCCAGACCTGCCAGCATTTTAGAGCCGTCGAAGTGCATGATCCAGTTGGAGTATGTGTCGTACTCTTTAGGGAGTTCGACCTTTGTCCATTCGGTGACTAAGTCCGCCAGTACTTGGGATTTAATGGCTCGCCGTGGTTTATATGTGATGTCGAAGGGGAGGAGCTCTATGGCCCACTTGGCAATCCGGCCCGTGGCATCGCGGTTGTTCATTATGTCATTAAGTGGTACTTCAGAGGCCACCATGATTGAACACTCTTGAAAGTAGTGTCGTAGTTTCCGGGATGCCATGAAGACCGTGTATGCTATTTTTTTGGTAATGTGGGTACCGGGATTTGCATGGTGTGAGGACAGTAGATACGTAGTGTACCGGCTTTTGAACCGGAAATTTGTGTCCGTCCTCTCGTTCGACGACGAGCACCGCAGTCACAACTTGGTGTGTTGCGGCTATGTATAACAACATGGGTTCGCCAACGTTCAGCGCAGCCAGGATTGGGTTGCTTGCTAAAAGGGCCTTTATTTCCTCCAGTCCGACCATCGCCGCGTTCGTCCACTCAAAGTTTTCGGTTCATCGAAGAAGGCGATAAAGTGGCAATGCCTTTTCTCCCAATCTGGAGATCAAGCGGCTTAAAGCTGCCACACATCTAGTTAGTTTCTAGATTTGTTTGAGATCTATTGGGGTAGAAACTGTGACAAAGCTCGGATTTTTAGCTGGGTTTGCTTCAATTCCTCTATTGGAAATGATGAAGCCCCGCAGCTTTCCGGCGGGAACGCCGAATAACACATTTTTCCGGATTCAGCTTAATGTCATATCTTCGGAGGTTATAGAATGTGAGCCTTAGATCGTCTATTAAAGACTCGGCATGTCTGGTCTTGATGACTACGTCGTCGACGTATGCTTCAACTGTTTTGTCGATTTGTTTCTCTAGGCATGTTTGAATCATGCATTGGTAGGTGGCACTAGCGTTTTTGAGCCCAAAAGGCATAGTGTTGAAGCAGAAAGGCCCGTATGGGGTGATAAATGACGGCACGGCTTGATCGGGCTTCGCCATCTTGATTTGATGGTATCCGGAGTATGTGTCGAGGAAACACAATGAGTCGTGTCCCGTGGTAGCATCAATAATCTGATCAATGCACGGGAGAGGGAAGGGATCCTTAGGGCAAGCCTTGTTGAGGTCTTTGAAATCGACACATAGGCGCCAGGATTTATCCTTCTTTGGTACCATCACTAGGTTTGCTAGCCAATCCGGGTGTTTTATTTCTCTGATGAATCCGGCCTCGAGTAACTTGGCTAGTTCCTCTCCCATAGCTTGTTGTTTGGGTTCTGAAAAGTGCCGTAGTGTTTGCTTGACCGGCTTGTATCCCTTCAGTATGTTAAGGTTGTGTTCAGCCAGCCTGCGTGGGATCCCCGACATATCAGAAGGGTGCCAGGCAAAGATATCCCAATTCTCGCATAGAAACGCCCATAGTCCAGCGTCAATTGTGGGGTCCAGCTATGCCCCGATGGATGCTGTCTTTGAGGAGTCCATTGGGTAGACTTGGAATTTGACTATTTCGTCTGCTTGTTTGAAGGAGGTGGACTTGGATCGCTTATCGAGTATCACGTCATCCCTATCCACTGTGGAGCGTAATGCTGTTAATTCTTCAGCCGCGAGGGCTTCAGACAATGCTTCGAGGGCCAAGGCGGCTGTTTTATTTTCGGCACGGAGTGCTGTGTCCGGATCACCGGCAAGAGTGATAATTCCATTGGGCCCAGGCATCTTGAGCTTCATGTACCCATAATGGGGTATGGCTTGGAAGCTCGCAAACGCATCCCGCCCTAACAAGGCGTGATATCCACTAGAGAAAGGGGCCACCTGAAAGGTTATCTCTTCAGACTAATAATTCTCCAGCGTGCCGAATACCACATCGAGTGTGATTTTTCCCGCACATCGTGCCTCCCGGCTGGGAATAATTCCTCGAAAGGTTGTGTTGCTTTGCTCAATGAGGCTCCTGTCTATTTCCATTTTGATGAGAGTTTCCTCGTAAATGAGGTTTAGTCCGCTGCCGCCGTCCATGAGTACTTTGGTAAGCCGGAAGCCATCCATGATTGGACTGAGGACGAAAGCAGCTGGTGCCTGGACTATTTTGAATTGTGGTTCATCATTGGCACTGAAAATTATGGCCGTGTCATTCCAGGGGTTTATTGCTGCGACTTGGCAGACTTCAGTGAGGCCGCAGAGTGCTCTCTTGCACCTATTACCCGAGGCGAAAGTCTCGAAGACTGTCAATACTGTAGTGTTGTGTTTTGTGGGATGTTGCTCTGAGGTGTTTTTATGAGGAGATCCTTGCCGCTCTTGGCCACCTGCCAAAGTATCCAACATGCTCTAAGGCTATGTGTTGGTATGGTATCCGGTGTGGTGTGTATTTTGCATGGCCTATCGAGCCACCCCTCTAGAACAGTTGAACGCCCTGCAGTGGGCTTCAATTTCTTCGTGATTGGATCGGGCGACCTATGAGGGTACACCCTTTTAGTTCGGATGAGGGGTTTAGCGAGAGCCAGTGGATCCCAAAAGGCCGCCTGAGTTTTCCAGGCGCTTTCCATCACATAGTACTTCTGTACTATGATCGCCAAGTCATTGAAGCGTGATATGTGACGGTGATTTATGGCGTTAAGGAGTCCCTTGTCCGTGCAATTTTTGCAGAATAATGAGATTGCGTCTTCATCACAACAGTCTTTGACCTTGTCCTTGCCAATGAGGAATCTGGCCCAAGAGTGATGTACCGTCTCTTGGGACTGTTGTCTGATGCGGGAAAGATCGCTTGAGTCTTGGTGGGTGGGTGGATTTAAGTCCAAACCCAGATCCGATTCGTGACCCAGAGCTTGAGGAGTTTCCGAGCTTAATAGTTTGGACTTCGGGATGTAAACCAATTTTTCTGGCCCATAGTCCGATTTTAAGTTCAGAGTTCGGGGCACATCTTCCCGCGGGCATGTATCCGGCTTGGTGAGCTCGGAAGTCCGGACATATTTCATCCTCAATATGGGGGAAAAGTTGTTGCATTGCTCCTCCACCACCGCTATCTAATGGGTGATCGGCGGAGATTCAATCTCTCTCTGATCGGGTTTAAGCCCAATCCGACCATAGTTCGAAGCGACTCCTAGAGCGGCAATGCGATCCATGAGCCTATTTAGAGACGATAACTCCGTTGGATCCATCTGCTCGGCGTTCCCCGAGCTAACATGGAGACGATTTTCGATGACCTGAGAAGTCATGGTCGACCCGACGGCCGAACGGGCGGTCAAGACGAAGCGGCCCAGCCGGAGGGTTTGGCCTGAGGTCAGAGCTCCCCCGGAGGTGATGTTGTCCATGATAACAAGGCGAGCCATCAACCCTATCTTTGACATCACAGTGGAACTCTCAATGAAAGCACCAATGTCGGTGTCAAAACCGGCGGATCTCGGGTATGGGGTCCCGAACTGTGCGTCTAAGGCTAATGGTAACAGGAGGTGGGGGACACAATGTTTACCCAGGTTCGGGCCCTCTCGATGGAGGTAATACTCTACTTCCTGCTTGATTGATCTCGATGATATGAGTATTACAAGAGTTGATCTACCACGAGATCGTAGAGGGTAAACCCTAGAAGCTAGCCTATTATTATGATTGTTGTTGTCCAACAAACTAAACCCTCCGGTTTATATAGACACCGGAGGGGGCTAGGGTTACACAGAGTCGGTTACAGAGAAAGGAATCTTCACATCTGAATCGCCAAGCTTGCCTTCCACGTAAAGGAGAGTCCCATCCGGACACGAGACAATGTCTTCTATCTTCATAGCCCAATAGTCCGGCATACGCATATAGTCCGGCTGTCCGAGGACAGCTTAATCCAGGACTCCCTCAGTGACCTCATCACACGCACACTAAACATTGTCTTGTCCTAGCTAGGAAACAAATGTCAGTTTATCCTAATTACTCCCTCCGTCCCAAAATTCTTGTCTTAAATTTGTCTAGATACGGATGAATCTAATAGTAAGACATGACTTGATACATCCGTATTTAGACAAATCTAAGACAAGAATTTTGGGACGGAGGGAGCACTAGCAAATGTCAGTCAAGTTATTAAGATATAATATGGTTGAATTTTGGGACGGAGGGAACTTTCAAGTTATTAAGATCTAATATGGTTGAATAGGGGAAAGTTCATCATCATCATCATCATCATCATCATCTTCTTCTTCTTCTTCTTCTTCTTCTTATTCTTCATCATCATCATCATCATCTTCTTCTTCTTCTTCTTCTTCTTCTTCTTCTTCTTCTTCTTCTTCTTCTTCTTCTTCTTCTTCTTCTTCTTCAGATCCTTGTCCGACCTCTGTTATCGCACATTGTCTGCCCACTCCAACTTTTTATTCCTCCATGCTTCGTCAAATGCCTCCGCACCATGGCTGGAGTTGATCACCTCACCAGGAGTCGCCTCTTCCTCCTCCGACACGAGTTCATCAATTCCCCACCGCAGGGTCCAGTTGTGAATGATGTAACATGCAAGAACAAGCTTGACCTGGGTAGGGTAAGGGTAGAATGGCTTTTGATCCAGGATCTTAAACCTATTCTTCAGAGCTCCAAATGCCCTTTCAACCATTACCCTAAGGCTGGAGTGTCTGAGGTTGAACAGTTCCCGAGGAGTCCTAGGATAGTTCCTACCAGAGAACTTGTTCAGATGGTACCTGGTTTTCCTAAAGGGTGGAAGAACACCTGGCTGACATGCATAACCAGCATATCCTAGGTAGAACTTGCCATCGGGGATATTGATGCCATCATGACGACCTATGTTATCACTGAGAGTGTTAGCATTATGTGCCGATCCTTCCCATCCAGCTAGCACACATGTGAACTTCAGATCAAAGTCAACAACAACAAGCACATTCTGACTTGTGTAGTGCTTCCTCCCTCTATATGCTGCAGCTTGTGACCTCGGCATATTGGCAGTGACATGAGTACCATCTATTACACCAATGCAATCCTAGAATGGCACTACAAGACGGTATTATGGCTACAACAGAACAATAACAACACATAAATGCATGAACTACATACTGTTAGTGCTCACCTTGAAGTATGGATACCATCTTGGGCTAGTGCGAATCTTGGTAGGAGTCTGGCTGGTTGGTGACACAATCATCTCTCCTCTGAGTTCCCCGATAGCATACAACACTTGCTTGAAGTACTTGGAGATGGTCTCTATTGATCTCCTGAAGGTGTTGTGTACAACCCTGAACCTTTGTTTATGACCAACAACATGGAGGAACATGGCTACTTGTTCTTCCATAGTGGTGTGGATACTATCATCTAGAAGTCCCATGCTCCTGAACGTCTGCACAAGCCTGGCAAAAGGTGCTCTTTTCATTCAAAGTATCCACAGAGCCTCAGTGTTGTTGCAATTGTAGATGTACTTCAGATTGGCTATCCTCTCCCGATCCTGAATTAACATTGGACCATACCAGATGAGAGGTTTATTACTCCGACGAACAGCTCTCTTATGGACCAACATGATCCATGCCTGAACCACAGCTATCAGCGCTGCTCCATGAACTAGAAGTTTTGTCTGTTCATCCACAACCTAAGCGACATCCATGATACGGTGAGCAATGTCGCAGCCAAATCTAAACGCTCTTTCTGGACGACCTAATAGAGGAGGAGGGGGTAGCTTACCAGCTTCGGGGTCGGGGGAGACATGGCCGAGACGAGGATGGCTGGACGGAGTCGAAGAAGAAGGGGATAAGCAGCTGTTATTGCTGGGGAGTGCTGATGCCGCCACCAACGCCGCCACCACCGTTGCAGTTGCAGATCCGAGTCGTCGCCGCGCTGGTGCCAATAACAAAGGAGGGATTGTCCTAGAACCATGGGTGAGCGAGTAAAAGGGATGGTGGGAGTATATTTCGCGCCATCCCGCCTCCACCAGTTTCCCCCTCCCGACATCTCCGACCGAATCCCCCCGCATCACGCCGCGTCTTCCTTTTGCGCACGAGTCAGCCTGGCTCTCTGGAAACGGCCGATTCGAGCGTTCCTAGCGGGCCAGGCTCTGGGGTGCTTTAAGTTTCGTGCCAATGCGAGCCATGCCTACTTGCACGCAACCAAACATCCTATTTTCATTCGGCCCGGGCTGGTTGGGCTGTATGGAGCCTACCAAACGCATCCCAAGCAATTCCCTTTCCCTAATTTTTTTGCCGGTATAGAGTGAGTTAGATAAAAGAATAATTCTCCAGCAATACTTTTTCTTGAAAAAAGGGCATCGGTGTGCGAGAGTGTCCTTCATGCCTGTCATTGTGTGTGTGCTTCCCACCAATGCCTCCTTGGCATGCTATGCACCATCTGATCTTTGCGGCTGCTCCGCATTCGGTCGGTTTAACTCTAGGGTCCATGACGCATGGACCGCGAGCATGACCCGGGGCTACCCCTTTGCAAGGCTTTGCGTCACTCTCGCGTGTCGTCTCATGTGCTACTCCGTGCGCACCAGGTAAGCCCGAGTCGGCCTGTCCACATCGTTCGTGTCCTGCCGGGCTGCTTCATTAGCACGAGCTGAAGGAAATATGCCCTAGAGGCAATAATAAAATTGTTATTTTATATTTCCTTATTCATGATAAAGGTTTATTATTCATGCTAGAATTGTATTGATTGGAAACTTAAATACATGTTTGAATACATGTATAAATACCATGTCCTAGTAAGCCTCTACTAGACTAGCTCGTTGATCAAAGATGGTTAAGGTTTCCTAACCATGGACATGAGTTGTCATTTGATAACGAGATCACATTATTAGGAGAATGATGTGATGGACAAGACCCATCCGTTAACTTGGCATAATGATCGTTTAGTTTTATTGCTATTGCTTTCTTCATGTCAAATACATATTCCTTCAACAATGAGATTATGCCACTCCCGGATACCGGAGGAATACCTTGTGTGCTATCAAACGTCACAACGTAACTAGGTGATCATAAAGATGCTCTATAGGTATCTTCGAAGGTGTTTGTTGAGTTGGCATAGATCAAGATTAGGATTTGTCACTCGGAGTATCGGAGAGATATCTCTGGGCCCTCTCAGTAATACACATCAGAAGCTTGCAAGCAAATGACTAAGGAGTTGGCCGCGAGGTAATGTATTACAGAACGAGTAAAGAGACTTGCCAGTAACAAGATTGAACTAGTTATGAAGAGTTACATGGAAAACAAAAAAAAATCTACGCACATGAAAGATCTATCAAGGAGATGCATAGCAACGAGAGGGGGAGAATGTTTCTATGTACCCTCATAGACCATAAGCGGAAGCGTTTTACAACGCGGGTGATGTAGTCGAACTTTCCTCGCGCTCCAACCGATCTAATACCGAACGCATGGCACCCCCACGTTCTGCACACGTTCTGTTCGATGACGTCCTCGGCCTTCTTGATTTAACAAGACGGTGAGGTAGTAGATGAGTTTTGGCAGGACGACGCCATGGTGACGGCGATGGTGAATTTATCTTCGCAGGGCTTCGCCTAAGCACTACGAATATATGACCAGGGTGTAAACGGTGGAGTGGGGTGCCACACATGGCTAGGCAATTGTCTGTTGTGTGCTAGGCGCCCCCCTCCCCCCCCCACATATATATATAGGGTGGGTCTATTATGATAACACCCCTTAAGACCTTATTCTGCACACCAAAAAAGCTTATTCTGCTAACACTGCGTCGAGACAAACAAAAACAAAACCCGACCCCTCCCCGCACCTTATCCACCCCACACCCCCACCTTTCCTGCCAGATCCCCACGCCGCCTCACCTCCACCTTCTTCCCCACTCCCCCCGCCGCCCCATGTCCCTCTCGGCCGAGGCCAACTCCAATGGCGCGCCTCACCGGCTACCTCCCCGTGCCGCCCCACCCCGCAGGCCCGCGCTAGCGGCTAGCCATGGCCGCTGTGCCTCCTCTCCATCCCGGCCGGTGCACCTCCCTTTCCCCAACCCATTGCGCCGCCACTCCCCCAGCCAAGATGACGGCCGCCGTGCACCACCGTGCCCAGGCACCTAGACCCGCCCCCTTCCATCACGCTCCCGCCGGATCCATGAGTCTCGCCGCCGCCCATGCTCCGACTCTCGACTCCCCGACGCCCCTCCCCAAGCCCAGTGATGCGTAGGTCCCCGATGCCCCTTGGCTCCCGATGCGGACCTCCCTGGCGGCCCCCCCTAGCGTGCTCACCTCCCGCCTCGGGGGCCACCGGATCCCGACAAGATCCAAGCGAGCACTGCTCGCCACAAGCGGCGGCGATGCGCCAGTGGGCCTTCCAAGCAGGAGCCTTCCAAATAGCACCGACGACGGGCGCCTCTCCCTGTCATCGACGGGCGCCTCACACCTACCTCGCCTCCACATCCCGACCACGCCGGAACCTGACACACCGCGGATGAGTTCTCCACCACCAGATCTAGGCGCGACCATCAGCATCGGGATGCAGCCACTGCGGGCGCCGCCGCCGGAGTCCTGCGCCTCCCCTTATTCTCTTCCTTGCTTGCGTCCAGGCGTGACCATCAGCATCAGTGCGCTGCGAACGATGCTGCAGCTCGGCTCGCATGGGCGAGGAGTTCGTCCCACGGGACAGTGCAGTACTAGTGTGGGCTCCAAGTACTGGAGTATTTTTTGTTGATCGTTTTTCCTCCGCAGGCTCCCAGACGACGGTGGCACACTTGGTTCAATTTCTTGTGTTTTTTTGGATTTTGTTTTGCAAGTTCAGTGCAGTTCGCGTGGAATTACCCCTAGTGCAGTTTCAGACGGCGACAAAGAGCGCAGCTCGCCGAGCGGCATGAAGCAGTGATGTGCGGGCGTGCGGCTCGGCCAGCTCGTTTGTGCAGTTTGCTTGATGCGTGTGTGATGCAGTACTGGATTTCTCTTTGTAAAGTAGTAGTCTTCTGTAAAAAGATTACATGGTCCTATTTGTGCAATGCTTGCGGTTTGCGCCGCTCGTGTGTGTGAAATTCACTAATGTTCACAGTGTAGTTTCAGACGTGTTTAAAAAAAGGTTAGGAAAACGACAAAAAATGGCATGCAGTTCGCTTCAATTTGTGAAGGGCAATCGTTCCATGTGGTATTGTGTGTTCAAAATCAGTAAAAAATGCATCGACGCCTGCAGTGCACTTTGTCATTGTGTGAAGTTCCCTGTGTCGCTATTGCAGTGCGGTTGCCCGTATTTTCAGAAGAAGTTTGTTTCTTTTTAGATGAAGTCCACTAGTTTGTGTCCTGCGATTCACTTTCACCAACCGAAACAATCCAGTTCTCTAGTCTGGGCCACACAGTGCACTAACTTTGACCATGAAGTTCACAAATAAGCGTAAAAAAGTTTGAAAAAAGAGAAAACTTACGGGGTTCACTTGCCCGTCCAATGCAGTGCGGTTTTCATTCAGAAGCAGTGCGGCCGGCTGTGTGATGTTGTTCATCCCGTAAGTGCAAAAAAAATGTTACAGAAACGAAAAAAAGTAATGCGGTTCAGTTCTTGATAGTGTTGTGGTTCATTTACACCCGATGTGAAGTGCACTCTACTTTCTCGTCTTTGAAAAAATTACGTTTAAATAAAAGAAATCACGCAGTCCTCTTACCCGTGTGATGCAGTGCAGTTTTTCGTCCGTTGCAGTGCGGTTTTCAGTCGGATGAAGTACCCACGTCGATTTGGGTGTCGCGAAAAACAGAGTGTTCGCATTTCGGTAAATTCGAAATTCCTCTTAAACCGTAAAGACATAGAGAAAGTGTTCTACATGAAAGAGTTGCGTATCGTCGATATCTTTCAAACAACATATCGTTTGAATCATTCCGACCAGCGGTTTGCAAAAAATTCGCAAAAAACTGCCGCTGCCACTCGTTGTCCGCTGCACGATTTTCAAAATTAACTTAAAACCGTAAGGAATCTCAAAAACATTTCAACATATGAAAGTTGCGCCTCGTTCGTAGATTTCCAACGGCGTATCACATGCCTCGTTTCGACAAACAGTTCAAAAACAGGAGTGAAAACAGTACCGAAAATTTGAATTTTTTTTAAAAACAGAATCCCGCGATTTAGTAAATTTGAAACTGCTCTTAAACCGTAAGGAATTAGAGAAACATTTATATATGAAAAAGATGCGCCTCGATGATATCTACCCAACGGCGTATCATTTTCTTCATTCCGACAAGTAGTTTAGAAAAAAACGCGAAAAAACGCTCGCTGCCACTCGTCATCCGCCACACCATTTTCAAAACTGCTCTTAAACCGTGTGCAATCTCGAAAGCTGTTCAACATGTCGAAGTTGTGCCTAATCCATAGCTTTTTAACGGTATATTATACGCCTCATTACGATAAACAGTTAAAAAATTAGAGCAAAAACAGTACCGAAAAAATAACGCGTGCAGTTTTTTCCGACGAGAAGTTCACTAGTCTATATTGCAGTGCTCGTCGTCAAGAAGATGCAGTGCACTTGCGTTCAGCATGCAGTGCGAAAATGGTGTGCAGAATAGTTATTCTGCTAATATTAGCAGAATAGACCAAGAACTATGTAGACATGACCGAGACACCTCTCCGGTCAGTAACCAATAGCAGAACCTGGATGCCTATATTGGCTCCTACATGTTCTACGAAGATCTTTATCAGTCAAACCGTTATGACAACATACGTAATTCCCTTTGTCCACCGGTATGTTACTTGCCTGAGATTCGATCGTCGGTATCTTCATACGTAGTTCAATCTCTTTACCGGCAAGTCTCTTTACTCGTTTTGTAATACATCACCTCGCGACCAACTCCTTAGTCATTTTCTTGCAAGCTTATGATGTGTATTACCGAGAGGGCCCAGAGATACCTCTCCGATACTCGGAGTGACAAATCCTAATCTCGATCTATGCCAACTCAACAAACACCTTCGGAGATACTTGTAGAGCATCTTTATGATCACCCAATTACGTTGTGACGTTTGATAGCACACAAGGTATTCCTCCGGTATCCGGGAGTTGCATAATCTCATAGTCAAAGGAATATGTATTTGACATGAAGAAAGCAATAGCAATAAACTAAACGATCAATATGCTAAGCTAACAGATGGTTCTTGTCCATCACATCATTCTCCTAATGATGTGATCCCGTTATCAAATGACAACACATGTCCATGGTTAGGAAACCTTAACCATCTTTGATCAATGAGCTAGTCTAGTAGAGGCTTACTAGGGACTCGGTATTTGTTATTCACACATGTATTTAAGTTTCCGATCAATACAATTCTAGCATGAATAATAAACCTTTATCGTGAATAAGGAAATATAAAACAACAACTTTATTATTGCCTCTAGTGCATATTTCCTTCAGTCTCCCACTTGCACTAGAATCAATAATCTAGTTCACATCGCCATGTGATTTAACACCAATAGTTCACATCGTCATGTGATTAACACCCATAGTTCACATTGCCATGTGACCAACACCCAAAGGGTTTACTAGAGTCAATAATCTAGTTCACATCGCCATGTGATTAACACCCAAAGAGTACTAAGGTGTGATCATGTTTTGCTTGTGAGAGAAGTTTAGTCAACAGGTCTGTCACATTCACATCCGTATGTATATTTCCAAATTTCTATGTCTACAATGCTCTGCATGGTGCTACTCTACCTAATTGCTCCCACTATCAATATGTATCCAGATTGAGACTTTGAGTCATCTGAATTGGTGTCAAAGCTTGCATTGACGTTACCCTTTATTACGAACTCTTTATCACCTCCATAACCGAGAAATATTTCCTTAGTCCTCTTAGGTAACTATGGATAAATTTTGACCGCTGTCTAGTGATCTACTCCTGGATCACTATTGTACCCCTTTGCCAAACTCATGGCAATGTACACAATAGGTATGGTACACAGCATGGCATACTTTATAGAAGCTATGGCTGAGGCATAGGGAATGCCTTTCATTCTCTCTCTATCTTCTGCCGTGGTTAGAATATGAGTCTTACTCAACTTCACACCTTGCAACATGATGACCCACAAGTATAGGGGATATATCGTAGTCCTTTCGATAAGTAAGAGTGTCGAACCCAACGAGGAGCAGAAGAAAATGACAAGCGGTTTTCAGCAAGGTATTCTCTGCAAGCACTGAAATTATCGGTAATAGATAATTTTGTGATAAGATAATTCGTTACGGGTAACAAGTAACAAAGGTGCAGCAAGGTGGCCCAATCTATTTTGTAGCGAAGGACAAGCCTGGACAAACTCTTATATAACCAAAGTGCTCCCGAGGACACATGTGAATTATTGTCAAGTTAGGTTTCATCATGCTCATCTGATTCGCGTTCGTTACTTTGATAATTTGATATGTGGGTGGACCGGTGCTTGGGTGCTGTCCTTACTTGGACAAGCCTCCCACTTATGATTAACCCCTCTCACAAGCATCTGCAACTACGAAATAAGAATTAAGGTAAACCTAACCATAGCATGAAACATATGGATCCAAATCAGCCCCTTACGAAGCAACGCATAAACTAGGGTTCAAGCTTCTGTCACTCTAGCAGCCCATCGTCTACTTATTACTTCCCAATGCCTTCCCCTAGGCCCAAATCATGGTGAAGTGTCATGTAGTCGACGTCCACATAACACCACTAGAGGAGAGATAACATACATCTCATCAAAATATCAAACGAATACCAAATTCACATGATTACTTATAACAAGACTTCTCCCATGTCCTCAGGAACAAACGTAACTACTCACAAAGCATATTCATGTTCATAATCAGAGGGGTATTAATAAGCATTAAGGATCGGAACATATGATCTTCCATTGAATAAACTAACTAGCATCAACTACAAGGAGTAATCAACACTACTAGCAACCCACAGGTACCAATATGAGGTTTTGAGACAAAGATCAGATACAAGAGATGAACTAGGATTTGAGAGGAGATGGTGCTGGTGAAGATGTTGATGGAGATTGACCCCCTCTCGATGAGAGGATCGATGGTGATGATGATGGCGATTATTTCCCCCTCCCAGAGGGATGTTTCCCCAGCAGAACAGCTCCACCGGAGCCCTAGATTGGTCCTGCCCAGGTTCAGCCTCAAGACGGCGGCGCTTCGTCCAGAAAGCTTCTCTCTAAGTTTTTCCCGGGCAAAAGACACCATATAGTAGAAGATGGACGTCGGGGGCCTGCCAGGGGGCCCACGAGGTAGGGGCACACCCAAGGGGGTAGGGCGCGCCCTCCACCCTCGCGGCTGACTGGTGGCCCCCTCTAGTGCTTTTTTTGCCCAATATTTTTATATATTACAAAACTGATCTCCGTGAAGTTTCATGACTTTTGGAGTTGTGCATAATAAGTCTCTAATATTTGCTCCTTTTCCAGTCCAGAATTCCAGCTGTCGGCATTCTCCCTCTTCCTGTAAACCTTATAAAATAAGAGAGAAAAGGCATACATATTATGATATAACGTGTAATAACAACCCATAATGCAATAAATATTGATATAAAAGCATGATGCAAAATGGACGTATAAACTCCCCCAAGCTTGGACCTCGCTTGTCCTCAAGCGAAAGCCAATATCAAAAAATATGTCCACATGTTTTAGAGATAGAGGTGTCGATAAAATAAAATACGGACATGAGGGCATCATGATCATCTTTAGAACAACAACATATATTGTCATATGATTTCTTATGCTATAGTAATAATCTGTTCACAAGGTAAAGTATGAATCAGAAACTTCATTGAAAACTAACAAACTATGATCTCGGTCATTGAAGCAATTGCAATTTATCATAACATCGGAAACAGTCAACATAAGAGCTTTTCAGCAAGTCCACATACTCAACTATCATTTAGTCTTTCCTAATTGCTAATACTCACGCGATACTTATGGGTACAAAGTTTCAATCGGACATAGAGAAAGATAGGGGCTTATAGTTTTGCCTCCCAACTCTTTACCTCAAGGGTAATGTCAGCAATAATACTTTATGAAAACCTACATCTGAGTGGATATATATGTCTCTTTCTTTGGAGGTGGTGATCTGATATTCTTGGCAATGATGCCCTTTAGGATATGATTCTCTTCCTCGAGCTTATTAACTTGCTGCTTAAGATCCATTATTTCCACACGGAGTTTACCAGTGACGGTTGAAGCTCCATTCACCCATGGATGTTTCATAGCTGTGGGAGAAAAGGCAACACTCTTTTTCATATTTTCGTAAGAGAGAAATCTAGCATTAGGAGGGATGACCGAATTTGGAATTGCTGAGCTCTAAAGTTCCTCCAACATGAATCTGGCTTGGAGACGAGAGGTAACTTCTTGATCCTCCTCCATGGCATCCATACTTTTCAAGTTGGCCACCATCTCCTCCTCTATTGATGGCCCAAAGTGGTCACATTCGCTGTTTGCTCTTGGCCCCTGTGTCAGGTGAGATACGCGACTCTCCCCGACTGACTCTTGAGAAGACATCTGGCTCTAAATCTGCTGCAGAAAAAGCTTAAAACAAAAACAAAGGATTTTGTCGTGGTACGGTGGTCAAAACCTTTGGGAGATTATATAATGAATTTTTACCGACCAAAAGAAGTATCGTGTAAGAAAACGGAGTCCGGTGGGCACATGAGGTGGCCATGAGGCAGGGGGCGCGCCCAGGGGGTAGGGCGCGCCCTCCACTCTCGTGGATGCCTCGTGTCTCTTTTGGACTACTTTTAATTTTCCTATTTTTTTAAATATTCCAAAAATGGTGAAAAAATGCTATTAGAACCGTTTTGGAGTCGGTTTACTTACCGTACCTCATACCTATTCCTTTTTGGAGTCTGAAACGTTCTAGAAAGTGTCCCTTATATACTCCCCTTATGGTTTTTTTGACTGAAAGACTGTAAGGGAACCCCCTATAGTATAATTGGTGCAACAAACCAAAATTGCAAGTACCATGCCTTGAACCTGGGTGGGTGGGAAGGCATCAGCCCCTTCCCCCCACTAGGCTATGCCTTAGTCTGCTACTCCGGTGTTACGGTGTCAATTATATTGGTTTAAACACTTAGGGGATTACCTGAGATATAATGTTTGATTCTTTGACCGTTAACCACCTTCGAATTTGTGCCTTCGACGTTGTTGATTTTGATGGCACCGGAATGATAGACCTCCTCGATAATATAAGGACCTTCCCATTTAGAGAGAAGTTTTCCTGCAAAAAATATTAACTGAGAGTTGTATAGCAAAACATAATCACCTACATTAAACTCACGCTTTTGTATCTTTTTGTCATGCCATCTTTTAACCTTTTCTTTAAACAACTTGGCATTCTCATAGGCTTCGGTTCTCCATTCATCAAGCGAGCTAATGTCAAATAACCTCTTCTCACCGGCAAGTTTGAAATCATAATTGATCTCTTTAATAGCTCAATATGCCTTATATTCTAGTTCGAGAGGTAAGTGACATGCCTTTCCATAAACCATTTATACGAAGACATACCCATAGGATTTTTTTAAGCAGTTCTACAAGCCCATAATGCATCATCAAGCTTCTTGGACCAATTCTTTCTAGATCTATTAATAGTATTTTGCAAAATCAATTTAATCTCTCTATTACTCAATTCTACTTGACCACTAGACTGAGGATGATATGGAGATGCAATTCTATGATTAACATCATACTTAGCAAGCATTTTACGAAAAGCACCATGAATAAAATTTGAACCACCATCAGTCATTAAATATCTAGGGACTTCAAACCTCGGAAAAATAACTTCTTTAAGCATCTTAATAGAAGTGTTATGATCAGCACCACTAGTTGGAATAGCTTCTACCCACTTAGTAACGTAATCAACAACAACTAAAATATGTTTATACCCATTAGAGGAAGGAAAAGGTCCCGTATAACCAAAGCCCGAAACATCAAATGGTTCAATAACAAGTGAATAATTCATAGGCATTTCTTGACGTCTACTAATATTACCAATTCTTTGGCATTCATCACAAGACAAGACAAACTTACGAGCATCTTTGAAAAGAGTAGGCCAATAAAAACCAGATTGCAATACCTTATGTGCAGTTCTATCTCCAGCGTGGTGTCCTCCGTAAGCCTCAAAGTGACACTTGCGTATGATCTGTTCCTGTTCATGCTCAGGTACACAACGTCTAATAACACCATCTACTCCTTCTTTATAAAGGTGTGGGTCATCCCAAAAGTAATGTCTTAAATCATAGAAAACCTTTTTCTTTTGCTGGAATGTGAAACTAGGTGGTATAAATTTAGCAACAATGTAATTAGGATAATCACCATACCATGGAGCAGTACAAGAAGCATTTATGACAGCTAATTTTTCATCAAGAAAGCTATCATCAATAGGTAGTGGGTCATCAAGAACATTTTCTAACCTAGACAAGTTATCTGCAACGGGGTTCTCAGCTCCCTTTCTATCAATAATGTGCAAATCAAATTCTTGTAACAAGAGAACCCATCTAACAAGTCTAGGTTTATCATCTTTCTTTTCCATAAGATATTTAATAGCAACATGATCAATGTGAACAGTTACTTTGGAAACAACAATATAAGGTCTGAACTTATCACAAGCAAATACATCTGCTAAAAATTCCTTTTCAGTAGTAGCATAATTTCTCTAGGCACTGTCTAGAGTTTTACTAGCATATTGGATAACATTTAATTTCTTATCAACTCTTTGTCCTAGAACAACACCAACAGGATAATCACTAGCATCACACAAAATTTCAAAGGGTAAATTCCAATCAGGTGGCTGAACAATAGGTGTAGAAATCAAGGCTTTCTTAAGTATTTCAAATGCTTCTACACAATCATCATCAAAAACAAAAGGAACATCTTTTTGCAAGAGATTAGTGAGAGGCCTAGAAATTTTAGAGAAGTCTTTAATAAACCTCCTATAGAAACCATCATGACCATGGAAACTTCTTATACCTTTGATATCTTTAGGACACAGCATCTTTTCTATAGCATCTACTTTAGCTTTATCAACCTTGATACCTCTTTCAGGAATTTTATCCCTAAGACAATACCTTCATTAACCATAAAGTGGCACTTCTCCTGATCCAAGACAAGATTAGTTTCTTTGCATCTCTGCAAAACTCGATCAAGGTTGCTTAAGCAATCATCAAAAGAAGTTCCGTAAATAGATAAATCATCCATGAAAACCTCAACAATATTTTCACAGAAGTCAGAGAATATAGAAGTCATACATCTTTGAAAGGTAGCAGGTGCATTGCATAAACCAAAAGGCATACGTCTATAAGCAAAAGTACCGAAAGGGTAAGTCAAAGTGGTCTTTTCCTGATCCTCTATTGACATAGGTATTTGAGAGAACCAGAGTAACCATCTAGAAAGAAAAAATGTGTATGTTTGGATAGTCTTTCTAGCATTTGATCAATAAAAGGTAGATGGTAATGATATTTTCTAGTAGCTTTATTTAATTTGATGAAATCAATTACCATTCTATAACCTGTAACAATTCTTTGTGGGATCAATTCATTCTTACCATTAGGAACAATAGTAATACCTCCCTTCTTAGGGACACAATGAACGGGACTTACCCACTAACTATCAGCAATAGGATAAATTATACCTGCCTCCAGAAGCTTTAGTATTTCGTTTCTTACCACTTCTTACATCTTAGGATTTAACCATCATTGATGATCAACAACTAGTTTAGCATCTTTCTCCAATTTTATTTTGTGCTGGCATAGAGTGGGACTAATGCCCTTAAGATCATCGAGAGTATATCCAATAGTAGCACGATGCTTCTTTAGAGTTTTCAATAATTTCTCTTCTTCATGCTCTGAAAGGTTAGCACTAATAATAACATGATATATCTTCTTTTCATCAAGATAAGCATATTTAAGAGTATCATGTAATCGTTTAAGCTCAAACACAGGATCTCCCTTGGGCGGAGGAGGATCTCCGAGGATTTCAACAGGAAAGTTGTGTTTCAAAATAGGTCCTTGCTTAAAGAACACTTCATCTATTTCCCTTCTTTCATTCATAAACATGTCATTTTCATGGTCTAGCAAATATTTTTCTAAAGGATCATTAGGAGGCACGGCAATAGAAGCAAGACAAATAATTTCATCCTTACTAGGAAATTCTTTATCATGGGGTTGTCTATGGAATTTGGAGAAGTTAAAATCATGAGACATATCCCCTAAACCAACAGTAACAATATCCTTTTCGCACTCTATCTTAGCATTAACAGTATTCAAGAAGGGTCTACCAAATATAATGGGACAAAAGTCATCTTGTGGGGAACCAAGAACAAGAAAATCAGTAGGGTATTTTATTTTCCAAGGCAACATTTCTAACAATCCCAACTGGTGAAATAGTATCTCTATTGGCAAGCTTAATAGTAACATCAATACCTTCTATCTCAACAGGTGCAATATCATGCATAATTTCTTTCTATAAGGAATGAGGAATTGCACTCACACTAGCACCCATATCTCACATAATCCATGATAACAATGATCTCCTATTTTAACAAAAATATCAGGCATGCCAACAACATGTCTATGTTTATCTTTAGTATCGGGCTTAGCAATTCTAGCAGCTTCATCACAGAACTGAATAACATGCCCATCAATATTATCGACCAAGAGATATTTAACCATAGCAATACTAGGTTCAACTTTAATTTATTCAGGGGGTGTAGGTGTTCTAGTATAACTCTTACGAACCACAGTTGAAGCTTTAGCATGATCCTTTATTCTAACAGGGAAAGGTGGTTTCTCAATATAAGCAGTAGGAACAATAGAATCAACATTATAAGTAATAGTTTCTTCTTCAACTTTAATAGGTTCTACTATTTTAACTTCAATGGGAGGATGATATTTAAACCATTTCTCCTTAGGGAGATCAACATGAGTAGCAAATGATTCATAGAAAGAAGCTACTATCTTAGAGTCAAGTCCATATTTAGTGCTAAATTCATGAAAAGCATCGGTATCCATAAAAGATTTAACACAATCAAACTTAGGGGTTATACCTGACTCCTTACCTTCATCGAGTTCCCAATCTTCAGAGTTGCGTTTAATTCTTTCCAATAAATCCCATTTGAATTAAATAGTCTTCATCATAGAAGAACCAGTACAAGAAGTATCGAGCATGGAACGATCATTATGAGAAAGCTGAGCATAAAAGTTTTGAATAATAATTTCTATTGAGATATCATGATTGGGGCATGAATATAACATTTACTTAAGCCTCCCCAAGCTTGAGCGATAATTTCTCCTTCACGAGGCCAAAAATTATATATATAATTCCGATCACGATGAACCAGATGCATAGGATAAAACTTCTGATGAAATTCCAATTTCAATCGGTTGCAGTTCCATGATCCAATATCATCACATAGCCCATACCATGTCAATACCTTTCCCTTAAAAGATAAAGGGAAGACCTTCTTCTTGACAACGTCCTCGGGCATACCTACAAGCTTAAATAATCCACAAACTTCATCCACATAGATTACGTGCATATCAAGATGTAATGTTCCATCTCCTGTATAGGGATTAGCTAGTAGTTTCTCTATCATACCCGAAAGAATTTCAAAGTAAATATTTTTTCAGTAGGTTCAGTAGGTTGAGGAGCAACTCTTTGCTCTTTTGGTCGGGGTGAAGATACCCCGAACAAGCCCCTCAAAGGATTATTTTCCATAGTAAAAAGTGATAGTAAATTTCAGCACACTATAAAAATGTTTCCTTACCAAATTCCACTTGCCAAAGGCGCTTCACTCCCCGGCAACGGCGCCAGAAAAGACTCTTGATGACCCACAAGTATAGGGGATCTATCGTAGTCCTCTCAATAAGTAAGAGTGTCAAACCCAATGAGGAGCAGCAGGAAATGACAAGGGGTTTTCAGTAAGGTATTCTCTGCAAGCATTGAAATTATCGGTAACAGATAGTTTTGTGATTAGATAATTTGTAACGGGTAACAAGTAACAAAGGTAACTAAGGTGCATCAAGGTGGCCCAATCCACTTTGTAGAAAAGGACAAGCCTGGACGAACTCTTATATAAAGCAAAGTGCTCCCGAGGACACATGGGAATTATTGTCAAGCTAGTTTTCATCATGCTCATATGATTCACGTTCGTTACTTTGATAATTTGATATGTGGGTGGACCGGTGCTTGGGTGCTGTCCTTGCTTGGTCAAGCCTCCCACTTATGATTAACCCCTCTTGCAGGCATCCGCAACTATGAAAGAAGAATTAGGGTAAACCTAACCATAGCATGAAACATATGGATCCAAATCAGCCCCTTACGAAGCAACACATAAACTAGGGTTTAAGATTCTGTCACTCTGGCAAGTCATCATCTACTTATTACTTATCAATGCCTCCCCCTAGTCCCAAATCATGGTGAAGTGTCATGTAGTCAACATTCACATAACACCACTAGAGGAGAGACACCATACATCTCATCAAAATATCAAACGAATACCAAATTCACATGATTACTTATAACAAGGCTTCTCCCATGTCCTCAGGAACAAACGTAACTACTCACAAAGGATATTCACGTTCATAATCAGAGGGGTATTAATAAGCATTAAGGATCTGAACATATGACCTTCCACCGAATAAACCAACTAGCATCAATTACAAGGAGTAATCGACACTACTAGCAACCCACATGTACCAATCTGAGGATTTGAGACAAAGATCGGATACAAGAGATGAAATAGGGTTTGAGAGGAGATGGTGCTTGTCGGGGGGATGAATCCCGGGTAGGTAACGGAACCCGAATCCTTTTCAAAAATAGCAGGGCCCGCATCGCCCCGCAAACCGGCACGTGCCTGGCCGAGTCGCTCGACCCGGCAAGGCCCGCGACCCGGCCAAACTCTCCGACCCGGCAAGGTACATTGAACCGACCGCAACAACTAGCGCAAGACAACTCAACCCGGTGCAACCATGGCTTCCCTAGCAAGCCAACCCACCCATGGCGTCCACGGCAACCCAGCCATGGGTCAGCTCCCGTCCCGTCCAGGCCGTACGATGAGACGAGACCTCAACCACCGATGACCAAGACAAAAGTGTTCCCACCCATGCCTATGGTCAGTCGGAGCGTGGCAACAGTGCCCCTTACCTACCCGCTAACCAGGGCTGGCATGGCTACGGTGCTCCCGCCCTCACCGCTGACGACAGCAAGCAGCAGCCTGACGGAGAGCATTGTACACGACTCGACTCGGCCACGCCCTGACAATCGACAAGACGGCGCACAGTCCCCCTAGTCACGTGGGGCCCACACCTAGGGGAACCCGACGAACCACAAGCCCACAAGCGGGACCCAGCCCGGTACCCCGGACACCGACAATATGGACCCACCGACTCGGCATATTACCATTGTAACCCTGGGTGGGTTGATCTATAAAACCCCCCAGGAACCTACGCCTACAGGGGCATGAAGTAGAGAGCAAGGCACATGTAAGAGACACCAGAGAAACATAAGCAAGCATAGGACTAGCCACCCAACGACGACACCGGGGAGAAGGAGCAGCCCGAGCCTTGGCTAGCTTCCTTCCTCCTCCATACAGCTCCAGGAGCAACATTGTACTATCGATCATCCAACTAAAGTCGGCAGGACTAGGGGTGTTATCTCTCCGGAGAGCCCCGAACCTGGGTATGTCCAGCGTCCCGCGCCCGCGCATGCCAACCTCGCCTCTGGAGCCCACCAGCGCCCTCGAGCCTCCTCCTCTCTTTAGCCATCCCTTGGCATCTGCCGTGCGCCCACCATGACAGTGCTGGTGAAGATGTTGATGGAGATTGACCCCCTCTCGATGAGAGGATCGATGGCGATGATTTCCCCCTCCCGGAGGGATGTTTCCCTGGTAGAACAGCTCCGCCGGAGCCCTAGATTGGTCCTGCCCAGGTTCCGCCTCAAGACGGCGGCGCTTCTTCCTGAAAGCTTCTCTCTGATTTTTTCACGGGCAAAAGACACCATATAGCAGAAGATGGACATCGGGGGTGCCAGGGGGCCCACGAGGTTGGGAGCGCACCCAGTGGGTAGGGCACGCCGTCCACCCTCTTGGCTGACTGGTGGGCCCCCTCTAGTGCTTTCTTCACCCAATATTTTATATATATTCCAAAAGTGATCTCCATGAAGTTTCAGGAATTTTGGAGTTGTGCATAATAGGTCTCTAATATTTGCTCCTTTTCCAGTCCAGAATTCCAGCTGTCTGCATTCTCCCTCTTCATGTAAACCTTATAAAATAAGAGATATAGGTCATAAGTATTGTGATATAACGTGTAATAACAACCCATAATGCAATAAATATTGATTTAAAACCATGATGCAAAATGGATGTATCACAACACAGACAAGAACCCTTTCTTTGACTGATCTATTTTGAATTTCTTCAAAATTTTGCGAAGGTATATACTTTGTGAAAGTCTTATTAAGCATCTCGATCTATCCCTATAGATCTTGATGCCCAACATGTCAGTAGCTGATATGTCTCCAACGTATCTATAATTTTTGATTGTTCCATGTTGTTATATTATCATTCTTGGATGTTTACAATCATTTTATACCATTTTTTGGTACTAACCTATTGACATAGTGCCCAGTGCTAGTTGCTGTTTTCTGCATGTTTTTTTACATCGCAGGAAATCAATACCAAACGGAGTCCAAACGTAGCGAAACTTTTTGTGGATTTTTTTGGACCAGAAGACATCCAGTGGGCCAAGAAAGTAACCGAGGGGAGCTCCAAGGGGAGCACAACCCACCAGGGCGCGCCTGGAGGCCCAGGCACGCCCAAGGGGGTTGTGCCCACCTTAGTGGCCTCCCGCACCACCTCTTTGCTCTATAAATACCCCAATCTTCGAGAAACCCTAGGGGAGTCAATGAAAATCAATTCCACCCGCCGCAAGTTCCAGAACCACCAGATCCAATCTAGACACCATCTCGGAGGGGTTCATCATGTCCATTGGTGCCTCTACAATGATGCGTGAGTAGTTCTCTGTAGACCTACGGGTCCATAGTTAGTAGCTAGATGGCTTCCTCTCTCTCTCCCTCTTTCTCTCTTGATTCTCAATACAATGGTTCTTGGAGATCCATATGATGTATGTCTTTTTGTGGTGTGTTTGTTGGGATCCGATGAACTTTGAGTTTATGATCAGATCTATGTTTTTATCGATGAAAGTTATTTGATTCTTCTTTGATCTCTTATATGCATGATTGATTATAGCCTCGTTTTTCTTTTCTGATATTTGGGTTTGGTTTGGCCAACTTGATCTATTTATCTTGCGATGGAAGAGGTGCTTTCTGATGGGTTTGATCTTACGGTGCTTGATCCAAGTGACAGAAGGGGAAACGACACGTATGTATCATTGCTATTAAGGATAACAAGATGGGGTCTATTTCTACATAAATAGATCTTGTCTACATCATGTCATCATTCTTATTGCATTGCTCCATTTTCCCATGAACTTAATACACTAGATGGATGCTGGATAGCGGTCGATGTGTGGAGTAATAGTAGTAGATGCAGGCAGGAGTCGGTCTACTAATCTTGGACGTGATGCCTATATAATGATCATTGCATGGATATCGTCATGATTTGAAGTTCTATCAATTGCTCAACAGTAATTGTTTTCCCACCATTTGCTATTTTTCTCGAGAGAAGCCACTAGTGAAGCCTACGACCCCCGGGTCTCTTCTCATCATATTTGCCTTTGCGATCTATTTTTATTTGCTTTTATTTTTAGATCTATTAAACCAAAAATACAAAAATACCTTGCCGCACTTTATTTATTTTGTGACCTATTTATCCTATCTATCACAACTTTATCACATCTTCTCGCCAATTTGAGGTATCATTACCCAAAAGGGATTGACAACCCCTTTAACACGTCGGGTTGCGAGTATTTGTTATTTGTGTGCAGGGGCTGTTTACATTTGTAGCTTGGTTCTCCTAATGGTTTGATAACCTTGGTCTCATCACTGAGGGAAATACCTACCATCGCTGTGCTGCATCATCCCTTCCTCTTTGGGGAAATACCGACGTAGTATAAGCAGGCATCAAAAGGAATTTCTGGCGCCATTGCCGGGAAGGATCTTCAACATCAACCAGGTTCCTAATCACAAATCACATCTCCTCGAAATTTACATTATTTGCTATTTGCCTCTTGTTTTCCTCTCCCCCACTTCACAAAAAATTGCCGTTTTATTCGCCCTCTTTTTCGTTTGCTATTTTCTCGTCAGATCTATTTTTGTGTGCAATCTTGTTTACCACTTTTTGTCGTTATGGATAGTTCTTCCTCTATTTCGTACACCCCCGAGAACGAGGTTCTTAACTTTAAACAAAGGGGAGGGGATAATTTAAGATATGCTTGGTATAGGATTTGCAATGCTCATAATATATCTATCCGTAAGCAATCTATCTTGTTCTTCTTTGCTATTTTTATGTGGGCATCACCACTTTGTATAGATTCGTCCTTGATACGATTACCGGTGGAAATTTCTGGATGTGTCCTTCTCTTGATGCTTTTAATGCTTACCGAAGAACATACTGAACAATTGTTACCCTCGAGCATGTTATGGAAAGACTAGATGCTATTGAAAAGAAAATGCTTACCGAAGAACATACTAAAAACTTGGATAGAAAAATGCAAAGTTATGCTACTAGAATTGGGTCAAAAGCGGGAGAAGTTTTTAAGTTGCTAAAAGAAAAGGGGACTATAATTCATGAAAGAATCGAAGAAAGCCCGTCTAGGATTGATGAACTGGAAGATTTTTTTCTAATCTAAGTATGTCTTTTTCTTCTGCTAAAACTCCCGTAAAAATTAGTAAGACTACTCAAGTTACTAAAAACAAGGGTGC